>NW_026869226.1:59220-211537 GCF_020745735.1 Hemiscyllium ocellatum | reverse complement strand
GACTTGGGAGTTCTCGACCAAGGTTTTCTCAAGGTTAACTTGCGGCGAACCAATTGTTAGGAAACTTTTTTATCGCGACACAGTGTGTTTAAAATCTTACATTCACCAAAAGAACTGTGAGTCGACTCATAAACAACAACATCTGTTTATTGAACTCAAATAATATTAGTCCAATAAATTGTACCCTAACGTGACCAAACACACTACCAACTTCCACATGTTTTAACCTATTATATACCACTTCAACAGAATATTGCTGTGCTCCACGAGCTGATTTCTCTTTCTTACGATGGATTTGGAGTTATCTTCTGCTTTGGTGGTTATTTTCGATTAACAGCTAAGTGTGGCTTTGCAGTGATTCTCATTCTTCAGAGACTTCACCTCATTTTGAGAAGATATGCAATGATCTGTCAACAGAATGACCATGTTGGATAACTCTGATCAATCTGACCCAACCAAGGGTTGGGTGCATTTATGGCCCAAGGGCGGCATTCCGTTGTCCCATTCAAGTTCAACTCCAGGTTTGTATTCTGTGGTCTGTAGCTGTCAAGTTTGTTTACAAACCGTCTGTGCGTAGCTGCAGCCTGTCTGGATTCTGTAGCATATGGATTAGCACAGAGAGTTTACTCAAGACCGGGATCCATTCCCCAACATGCTTAAGCATTGTTCATTTTTGTAACTCCATGGAAATTTGTTATTGTCCATCATAAGTTCATTATTTCAGGTGGCACGATTGGTCACAAAGGCAAATACATTAATGACATTTATTTTGAGATCTCTTTAATATGAAAGCATGGATGTATTTCTGAGACTCTATAAGGCTCTAATCAGACTACATTTGGATTATTATGTGATGTTTTGGGCCCATATCTCAGGAAGGATATACTGCCCCTGGAGCGTGTTCAGTGGCAGTTCACAGAAATGGCCTCAGGAATGAAAAGCGTAACATAGTAGATCTCTGGGATTAAACTCGCTGAAGTTGAGAAGGATGAGGGGATCTAATTGAATCATACAAAATACTAAATGCCTGGACAGAGTAGATGTCAGAAAGATGCTTCCATTGTTAGGAGGAAAAGGACCCAAAGGCATAGTCTCATAGTTAAGGGAAAACCTTTTATATCGGAGACAAGGAGAAACGTCTTCAGACAGAGAGTGATGAGTCTATGGTAAGGATGGAAGTTTCCTTCCTAAAAGGACATTAGTGAACCAGATGAACTTTCCCTTTCAATTGATTACGATCACCATCAGTATCTTAATTCCACATTTGAATTCAAGCTCCACAATCTACCATGGCAGAGTTCAAATCCAGGTCATCAGAACATTAGCTGGGTCTCTTGCTTAACAGTTCAGCGATACCACCACCAAGCCACTGCCTTGCCCAGTCCTCCAGAGTGTGACTAACTTGTGTAACATGATTTGCCCGAGACTTTTCCCTTAAGCTATTATTGATTTCCGTGTCTAATCATGGATGATTTTTCTCCATTATGCAATTCATTTTCGTCTCACAAATATACTTTAATTGAGAGGTTATTTAGTATCTCCTTGTGTCTTTACTTTTTTTAATCTGTCCTGCCCTTGATAGTTTTGTTTTGTTTCCTGGCCATTCCACCCATGCCATCTCCTTCCTTAGCCCAATATAATTATCATTGCTCAACACTAAAACCGTCATATGTGACTCTTGCCTTTTACGTTCAATCTGAGTTTGAAACTACAGCATGTTGCTGTCACTGCTTCCAAGAGAACCCTTAACTGCAAGATCATTTATTAATCCTTCCTTGTCACATAATATCAAATCTGAAGTAACCCGTTCTCTGGTTGAATCCATGACATGTTGCTCTCAAAAACAATCCTTCATACAGTCTACGAATTGTTTTCCGAGGCTACCTTTGCCAAGTTGATTAATTGAGTCAATATGCATGTTCATCCCACTGTTGTGCGCTTGTCACCAGCCGTCATTATTTCTGACCTCAGAAATACATCGGGGGAACAGTAGCAGAACGTTCTCTTCCAAAGAGATTTCTTCTCTTGCTTTTTATTTATTCCTGGACTGATTTACATGCAGTTCCCTCCTGCCAATATCATTTCCTAATGCAGCCTTGATATCATACTTAACCAATACATCAATTTAACGTCTGTCTCCTCCTTGTCTAACCTTCCGGAAAAGTGAGTGCCCTTGGGCTTATCACTGCCCTGTCTTGATCTCTGTATAACCTTGCTTCAGCAATCTGCATCAGGTCATACACATTTGTCTCTGTAACTATTGTCAGCTCATCAGTATTTTTCCAAATACGTTGTGCTTTTCGCTACAAAGTATTTAAATAGGTTTTATTGGTTTGTCTTTCCCTTCTCATACTTTAGCTCATACTTTACAAGGTTCTGATTAGACCATATTTGGAGTATGTTTGCAATAGCATCATTTAAGATATATCTAGACACATACATGTATGGGTAGGTAGCAAAGGGATACAGACCCTCAGAAATTATGCGACAAGTTTAGACAGAGGATCTGGAACAGTGCAGGCTTGGAAGTCTAAAGGGCCTGCTCCTGTGCTGGAATTTTCTTTGTTCTTCGTTCTTTATTTTTCATTCTAAAAATTGCAAGTTTTTAACTTACTGCATAATAATTAAATTTAATAACATAAACCATTTATTTATTTGACAGTGCATGTTAAATTATTGTCATTTCTAAATTAGAGTCAGAGAGTCATAGAGATGTACAGCATGAAAACTGGCACTTTGGTCCAATTCGGCCATGCCGACCAGATATCCCAACCCAATCTGGTCTCACCTGCCAGCACCCGGGCCATATCCCTCCAAACCCTTCCGATTTAAATACACATCCAGATACCTTTTAAATGTTGCAATTGTACCAGCCTCCACCATTTGCTCTGGCAGCTTATTCCATACATGAACCACCCTCTGCGTGAAAAAGTTGTCCCTTCCGTCTCTTTTATATTTTTCCCTTTCACTCTAAACCTCTGCCCTCTAGTTCTGGACTCCCCCACACCAGGGAGAACACCTTGTCTATTTACCCTATCCATGCCCCTCATGATTTTATAAACCTCGATAAGGTCACCCCTCAGCCTCTGACACGCCAGGGAAAGCTGCCCTAGCCTATTCAGGCTCTCCTTACAGCTCAAATGCTCCAACTCTGACAACATCCTTGCAAATCTTTTCTGAACTGTTTCAAGTTTCACAACTTCCTTTCGATAGGAAGGAGACCACAATTGCACACAATATTCCAAAAGTGGTCTCACCAACTTCCTGAACAGCCACAACATGACCTTCCAACTCCTGTACTGAATACTCTAATCAATAAAGGAAAGCATATGAAACGTCTTCTTCACTATCTTATCTATCGACGACTCTACTTTCAAGGAACAATGAACCTGCACTCCAAGGTCTCTTTGGTCAGCACCACTCCCTAGGACATCACCATTCGGAGTATAAGTCCTGCTAAGATTTGCTTTCCCAAAATCCAGCACATCACATTTATGTAAATTAAACTCCATCTGTCACTCCTAAGCCCATGGGTCCATCTGATCTTGTTGCAGCCCGAGCTAAACTTCTTTGCTGTTCTCTACACCTCCAATTTTGGTGTTATCTATAAGCTTACTAACTATACCTCTTATCCTCACATTCAAATCATTTATATAAATGACGAAATGTAGTGGACCCAGCACTGATCCTTGTGGCACTCCACTAGTCACAGGCCTCCAATCTGAAAAGCAACACTCCACCACCACCCTCTGCCTTCTACGTTCAAGCCACTTCTGGATCCAAATGGCTAGTTCTCCATGTATTCCATGACATCTAATCTTGCTAACCAGTCTCCCATGGGGAACCTTGTCTAACAACTTACTGAAGTTCAAATAAATCACGTCCACCACTCTGCCCTTATCAATAATTATTGTTACTTCTGCAAAAAAAAGAAGGTTATGAGGCATGATTTTCCACTCACAAAGCCACGCTGACTATCCCTACTCGTCCTTGCCTTTAGAAATACATGTACATCCTATCCCTCAGGATTCTCTCCAACAACTTGCCCACAACCGCCGTCAGGCTCACTGGTCTATAGTTCCCTCGCTTGTCCTTACCAACCTTCTTAAACATTGGCACCACATTCACCAATCTCCAGTCCTCTGGCACCTCATCTATGACCAGTGATGATACAAATATCTCAGTAACAGGCCCAGCAATCCGTTCCCTGGCTTCACACAGAATTCTCTGTACACCTGATCAGGTTCCGGGGATTTATCCACTTTTATACGTTTCAAGACATCCAGCACATCCTCCTCTGTAATAAGAACATTTTGAAGATGCCAGCATTCATTTCCCTACGTTCTACATCTTCCATGTCCTTTCCAACAATAAACATTGATGCAAAATACCCATTTAGTATCGGCCCCAATGCCTCCAAACTGATCTTTGAGGGGTTCTATTCTTTCCCTAATTACCCTTTTGTCCTTAATGTCTTTGTAAAATCCTTTCGGATTTTCCTTAATTCTAATTGCCAATGTTATGTCATGTCCCCTTTTTGCCCCCCCCCCCCCACGATTTCCCTCTTAAGTATACTCATATTGCCTTTTGCGCTCTTCTAAGGGTTCACTCGATCTACCTTGTCTGTACCTGTCATATGCTCCCTTCTTTTTCTTAACCAGACCTTCAATTTAGTTTACCTACTAGCTTTTCCTTTCACTGCAACAGGAATATACTGTCTCTGGACTCCGTTACTTAATTTCTGAATGCTTCCCACTTTCCAGCTGCCCCTTTATCTGCGAACATCTGCTTCCAGTCAGCTTTTGAAAGTTCTTGCCTAATATCATCAAAATTAGTCTTACTCCAATTTAGAACTTCAACTTTTAGAACTGGTCTATCATTTTCCATCACTATTTTAAAACTAATAGAAATTGTTGGCAGATAGCTGAAGCTCACACACTTCAGTGAGAATTAAATCGATTGATTATATTTAAATGTGCCAGAAAGATAATTCTATCTGATTGCATATTCAGTGTGAGCAGACGATTGAACAATCAGTCAGAGGTCAACCACTTTCCAAATGATATTGCGACAATGTATGCATTTGAATCCTGGCATTTAGTGTGCAATTGTAATCACCAGAATAATCAGACAATATTTTCTTTTTGGTATAAAACAAAATGCACACTCTTTACTTTCGTATCATAAAAGGTTATAAGGTGTTTACATTTTAGTTTCATCAATGTAGAACCCAACTTAATTGTTTTCAGAGATGATGCAATTATTGTTCAGTTGAATAATTGTAGTTCATATCTCATCATTGCCCAATTCACAAACATGGCTAACTCCTGATCATTGTTCAGGTCAGCAAACCCACCACGTTCCAATCATGGCTAACATTACAAATGGATTCCAAAAGGCCTGAATTCAGGCACCGTGATACTGGATCTCACAGATGCTTGTGACACTGAGTGAGATATTGGCCTGATCCGGAATCTGTCCAGAAAGTTTCCAACCTGGGTCAGGACAATCATTCAATCATTCAAAATTCCTTCAAAGTAAATCATTTGGATTCCACATTGGGCATGAGGAAACTAGTCAACAGGCTATCAGTCATCATTCCTGATGAAGGGCTTTTGCCTGAACCGCCGACTTTCCTGCAGCTTGCATGCTGCCTGACCTGCTGTGATCTTCTAGCACCGCCCTAATCTAGACTCTGGTTTCCAGCATCTGCAGTTCTTTCTTTTTCCCTATCAATGTTCTCAGTGTAGTAAAACATACTGTCTAAGTTAGATATCAATGTTTGTTCAGGAACCAGGTCTTACAAATTCATCTTCAGTCAGGGCATGACCCCGAGAGCAGTTGTATGGACATGGAGTGTCAGAATCACAGGATGTTGCTTATGGTGCTGATATCTGGCATGTTCCCCACACTTCGTACATCTGCTCCCTGGTCCAGACGCTGTGTGAACATGTTCACAATTGACAGTTTTCTGCAGCATCTTTTGTCTCACTGTGAATCCTCTGAAATTATATCCATTAAACGTACCTTCACATTCACCAGTATCAAAGTAAAATTATACCTGCCTGTGGATGGTCAGATATTAATACATGGGTCACCAAACAGAATGCATCTGAAGAAACCAGTAGCTAACGACAAAGCAAAAATCAGTTTAATAACTGAACTTGGTGATTTTGCGTGGTCTAGTAACAACACATATTGTGCTGGCTCTCAGCTGACTTTAACCATGCACACCATAACTGGAAGTCTTGGCCAACACCCCTTCAGATTCCCGACCTCAATCACCTCACTCCCTCACACATTCACCAACTGGTGAGAATCCACCAGCTGAGAGAAACTTGGAACGTAGAACAGTACAGCACAGTGCAGGCAGTTCAGCTCTCAATGTTTTGCCAGCCTTTTATCCTACTCTAAGATCAGACTAACCTACATAATTTTCAATGCACTAGCTTCTATGTGCCTATTCAAGAGTCTTCTTAATTATCTCTAATGTATCTGACTCTACTTCTATCACTGGCCGTGCATTCCACCCCCACCACTCTCTGTGTAAAGAACCTACCTCTGACATCTCCCCTAAACCTTCCTCCAATCACCTTAAAATTACGCCCCTTGTAGATAGCCATTTCTGCCATGGGAAAAGACTCCCATATCCAATCTTTATCTCTCAACATCTTGTACACCTCTATCATGTCAGCTGTCATTCTTCTTCGCTCCAGGGAGAAAAGCCCTAGCTCCCTCAAACTTTCTTCTAAGACATGTCCTCCAGTCCAGGCAGCATCCTGGTAAATCTCCTCTGCACCCTCTCTAGGGCTTCCACATCCTTCCTATAATGAGGCAAACAGAACTGAACACAATGTTCCAAGTGTGTTTGAACCACAGCTTTATGGAGCTAAGCATTAACCTCGCCGCTCTTAAACTCAATCCCCCTGCTAATGAAAGCCAACACACCATACACATTCTTAACAACTCTATCAACTTGGGTGACAATTTTGTGGGATCTCTGGACATGGACCCTAAGATCCCTCTGTTCCTCCCCATTGCAAAGAATTCTGCCTTTATCTCTGTATTCTCTATTCAAATTCCACTTTCCAAAACAAATCACTTCACACTTTTTAAGGTTGAACCTTATCTGCCACTTATTAGCCCAGTGCTGCATCCTGTCAAAGTCCTGTTGCAACCTACAACAGCCCTCCAAACTATGCACAACTCCATCAACCTGCATATCTTCGGCAAACTTACTAACCCGCCATTCCACTTCTTCATCAAAGTAAATTATAAAAATCTCAAATAGCACAGGTCCCAGAACCGATCCCTGTGGAACACCACTGGTCACTGAGATCCAGGCTGAATACTTTCCATCTGCTACCATCCTCTGTATTCTATGGGCCAGCCACGCCCCTATCCAGAGAGCCAAATTTCCCTGCATCCATGCCTCCTTACCTTCTAAATGAGCCTACAATGGGGAAGCTTAGCAAATGCCTTGCTAAAATTCGTGTTCACCGTTTGTGAGAAGATTTGTAGCTCGGGTGCTCGTTGTTGTGGTTCTGTTCGCCGACCCTTCACTGGAGGCTCCCAAGCACCGAGGATGTCACCTAGAGAGGGGATGAAACGTCTGCAACACAAATTCCCAGCTCGGCGAACAGAACCACAATATTCGTATTCAACACATCTACCAGTCTACCTTCATCAACATGTATTTTTCACATCTTCAAATAATTCAATAAGGTTTGTGAGGCATGACCTGCTCCTCAAAAAGCCATGCTGGTTATCTCTAATCAAATTATCATTTTCTAAGTAATTGTAAATCCTGTCTCTCAGAAGTGTCTCCAATACTTTGCCCACCACTGATGTAAGACTGACTGTTCGGTCATTCCCAGGGTTATCCCTATTCCCTTCCCTGAACAAGGGAATAACATTTGCCACACTCCAATCATCTGGCACCACTCTAGTGGACAGTGAAGGCACACCGATCTCTTCAATCACCTCCTGTAGTAAACTCGTGTATACCCCATCTGACCTAGGGGATCTATCTATCCTTATGTTTGTACTTCAATCAGTATGTACTTCCCCTCAACTTGTCTACACCCTGTCCAACAAACTGATTGACTGCTTTCCATTTCCGCGTTATATACAGTGCTGCCTTCCTGAGCAAGTACGGTTCCCAACGTCCTGCGAATCACGGAATCAAAGGAAAAAGGAATGTACCAAAACCCTTCCTGATAAAGAGCTCATGCTTGAACGGTCGACTCTCTTGCTTATCGGATGTTTCCTGACCTGCTGTGCTTTACCAGCACCACACCTTTCGACTATGATCTCCATCAACTGCAGTCCTCAGTTTCTCCATTACTGAGGGCTGTCCCCTCTGCACACTGAGTGGGCAACTAGCCATCAGAAACTCATTGTATATGGAGCTGACTGCTCAGTTCTGGAAAGTTGCACTTGATGAATACATCTTTTAAGAAAAGAAATTCCAATTCAACAGATAGCCATTCAGTCCCAGAGTTTCAATGTTGGTTCATGGTTTGGACAGCCTGATAACAAATCGTGAATGATTGAAGAACCCTGAGGTACAGAGTATTCCAGGTGTTATATTCCAGCTCATGTTAATATTGGCAGTATTATCAGACAGACTGACGTGATAATGACATGAGTTGTCATGTGGAGGTGGAACGTTTTTGCCATCACAGAAACGTGTTTGATAGGAGTGAGGGCTAACAACTCAATATTCTGTTGTACTGGAACTATACGCAGGACAGTAGAGGGTGTTTAAGAGGAGGCGGTGTTGCATTATCAATTAAGGAACAGTTACTGCAGTGAGGAAGGACAATACCTTGGACGTGTCTTCAAATGAGGCTTTATGGGTCGAAGTTAGGATCCAAACGATGACAGACACACTGCTGGGGATATATTATAGAGCCCCAGAAAGAAGAAAATGCAGGAGAAAATATATAACCAATTCACTGAGGTGTGTAAAAACCAATTCACTGAGGTGTGACGGAAAGCAAGTCCGAAGATGTTACAGAGATAGGAAAGTAAGGCTGGGGATGTTACAGAGATAGGAAAGCAAGGCTGGAGACATTACAGAGATAGGAAAGCAAGGCAGGGATGTTACAGGATAGAAAAGCAAGGCTGGAGATGTTACAGAAAGAGAGGAAAGCAAGGCTGGAGATGTTACAGAGATAGGAAAGCAAGGCTGGAGATGTTACAGAGCGAGGAAAACAAGACTAGAGATGCAACAGAGGTAGGAAATAAAGGCTGGACATGTTACAGAGAGAGGATAGAAAGGATGGAAATGTTACCGAGAGAGAGGAAAGCAAGGCAGGAAACGTTACAGAGACAGGAAAGCAAGACTGGAAGTATTGCAGAAATAGTGTGGCTTGCGCATGCTAGAATAGGTTAGTGAGATATTTTTGAACTCATTCACGGGATATGGGGAAAGGTAAAGCAGCTAGAGTTCAGAGAGATAGGGAGGCGTGTAGGGGCTGGCGGAATTTACAGTGATAGATGGGGCTGTAGTATAATATAAAGTTCGTAGCGATACGGAGGGTTACTGAGATACAGATGGATGTAGCGGCTGGAGGAGACGACTGGAAAGGTATAGAAATACACGTAGATAGTTTAAAATAAAATTGTGCAATGTCTTAATAGAGAACATTTTGTAGAAATCTGTGGAATAGATGAGGCACTTGGAGGAACTGAAGGAGGGAGACCTTGAACTGTCCAATCACAGGATATTATAGAGTCAGTGTCATACAGCACAGAAGAGGCCCTTCGACTGATAGTGACAAAAAGTAAAAGCCCTGCAGAAACTGGACACTGGAAATCCCTCCTTCCTAACGTCCGGGGGCTAGGGTAAAATGTGGGAGGGACGTCCTACAGACTCCAAGCCTCACGTGTCAGATCAAACACAGAGACGGAAACCTGCTGACTCCCTTCCCTCAGCTGATGGATCAGTGTCCCTCTACAATGAACACTTGGAGGACTGACAGAGTGAATGAGCTGGAGAACGAATACTGGGTGGGCTATTTCAAAATCACCAGCAGCAGCATTGCTGATCGAGATGGTCGTGTCCAAAAGAACATAGCTGCGAGACTGGGTCTGCACCGGTTGGGGAGGGAACGACTGACAGGGAGAAACATACTTGACCTCATCTTCACCGCGGCTGCAGAGACATTGATCGATGGCCATATTGGGAACTCAGCACTGGCCTGTGTGAGTTGATTTGGGTCATTACCAATAGCAGCAGAATCGTACTCCAGCACAATTTTCACTGTCACTGCTTGGCATATGGTCCACATTACCCTGACTATCAGGCCAGGGGATAAACCCTTGTCCAATAGAGAATACTGGAGGGTTGGCCAAGAGCAGCACCAGGTACACTCAAAAATGAGGTGACGTTACCAAACAGGACCACTTATTCACCAAATAGCATAAACAGCTACTGACAGACAGATCTCATCAACAAATCTGACCTAATCTCCACAATCCTGTCACATGCAGTCAGGTTGAATGGTAGTGTCAATCAAACAACTCACTTGAGGAGGAGGATCCCCACATATCACCTTCCTCAATGATGGAAGAGCCCAACACAACAACAGAAAAGCTAAGGCTGAAACGACCACAACAATGTTCAGACAGAAGTATCGATAGGAGGATCTATTTTTGTCTCCTCCAGATGGCAGTCTTCAGCTAATTCGATTCACTGTGTGTGGTAATTCCAAAAGGCTGGAGGGATGGGGAATGCAAAGGCTGTGGGCTCTGATAACATTCCATTCAAGCTGTTCCTGCTGGGATACAGCACTGGCATCGACTTGTCAACATGGGAAATTATCCGGGTGTGTCCTGTACACACACAGACAAACCATCAGACAGTCAATGACTGCCCCATTGCTCTCATCGCTAGCTTTAATAATGGGATGGAAAATGTCACCCACAATGGGATCCAGCAGCACTTCCTCAGCACCAACCTGTTCACTGAAGGTCAGTTTGGGCTCTCTTCACTTGGGCTCATTGAAGCCTTGATTTAACGATGTACAACATGAGACCACAGAGCTGAATTCTAGAGATGAGGCGACAGTGACTGCACTTATCATCATCATAACTGCATTTGACCAAGTGTCGTATCCAGGATTAACGGCAAAACTGGAGCGAAAGCAATCGTCTGCATTGGCTGAAGTTACACCTGGTGCAAAGGAAGGTGGCTGGGGTTGGTGGAGAGCAGCCATCTCAGCTGCAGTACAGCTTCGCCGCAGTTCCCCAGGGCCGAGGTTTCTGGGTAAGCCTGTAGATCAGAATTGGAAAAGTAAGGCACCATATCTCTACAGGATGATAGGGCTGTTCTCTCGTTGGACAGAGATGACTGGTGGTAGTTTTACTGGACAATCATCATGTCTCAAGCAAGGGAGAGATTGAATAGGACAGCCCTTTTCAGTCACTTCAGTCAGTGAAGAATTGAACGCACACTCTTGCTATTAATCTGTATTACAAACCAGCCGTCCAATCTGTTGAGGTAAGCAAGTCCTCACTCAGCTCCTTGTGGTAGATATTATAATTTTTTCCATTCAGATATGTTGTTTGACACCTCTAGAGCAGGTGGAACTAGAAGCCAGTTTCCTAGCTCAGAGAGAGGGACAGCATCAGTGATCTATAAGAGTGCTCTCTGCCCTAGGCCCAATAATTTTCAGCTGCTTCATAAATGACTGTAAAAATCACAAATGGGGATGTTTGCCAATGATTGGACAGTGTTCAACACCATTCGTGATTTACTTAGATACTGAAGCAGTCCTTGTCCAAATGTACCAGGACCTGGAACTATGCAGGTGTGTGCTTAACAGTGACAATACCATTTCCATTACACATGTGCCAGACAACGATTACTTCTAACAATGGAAAATTGAAACACATCTTCTAACGTTCAATGCCACCACCAAAGCTGAAACACACCAAGCAATATCGCTGGAATTACCATCAACCTGAACTGGACTGACCATATGATTTCATTACCTATTCCTGTAAAGGGCCTATGCTAAAACATTGACTCTCCTGTACCTCTGATGCTGCCTGACCTGATTTGCTTTTCCAGCGCCTCTTTTTGACACATATCATAGAACATAGAACATAGAAAGATACAGCGCAGTACAGGCCCTTCGGCCCTCAATGTTGCGCCGACCGAATCCTACCTAACCTACACTAGCCCAATAACTTCCAAATGCCTATCCAATGCCCGCTTAAATGACCATAAAGAAGGAGAGTTCACCACTGCTACTGGCAGGGGATTCCATGAACTCACAACCCGCTGTGTAAAGAATCTAACCCGAACATCTGTCCTATACCTTCCACCCCTTAATTTAAAGCTGTGTCCCCTTGTAACAGCTGACCCCATTAGCGGTAAAAGGTTCTCAGTGTCTACCCTATCTAAACCCCTCATCATCTTGTACACCTCTATCAAATCTCCCCTAAACCTTCTTTTCTCCAATGAACCTTCTTTTCTCCAATGATTCTTTTAGATTACTTACAGTGTGGAAACAGGCCCTTCGGCCCAACAAGTCTACACCGACCCGCCGAAGCGCAACCCACCCATTCCCCTACATTCACCCCTTTACCTAACACTGCGGGCAATTAATCATGGCCAATTCACCTGACCCACACATCTTTGGATTATGGGAGGAAACCAGAGCACCTGGAGACACGGGGAGAACGTGCAAACTCCACACAGTCAGTTGCCTGAATCGGGAATTGAACCCGGGTCTCTGGCGCTGTGAGGCAGCAGTGCTAACCACTGTGCCACCGTGCCGCCCAAAATTCATTGCCTACAAGAATATATCAAGGGCTAGAAATTCTGCAGGAATTACTCACCTCAACATTTCCGAAATCCTGTCCCCTATTGCTAAGACACATGTTGAATGTATGCGTGATTAAATACTTTCACTTGCCTGTGTGAGTGCAGCTTCACCCCACTTCCACTGACGCTCAGTAGCAGCAATACCTGCCTTCACACGGCGCTCTGCAGAAATTTACCAAGGCTCCTTACAACGTACCTCTGAACCCCCGACCATCAAAAAGACAAAGGAAGCAGATACGCAGGACCCCCACCATGTTCGCATTCTGTTCTAAGCCATCTACTATCCTGATTGGGAAGTATATTGCCATTCCATCAGTGTCACTGTTTCAAGTTCCCTATCTATCAATAAATGCCGTCCCAATCACATTTCATGAATAAATTAGCATAAAATATTGTCCAGACCTGTTCAATGTTGGACACTGTGTTTTTGGGTTTTGTGAGCTCAGGCTGGTTGGTCCAGGTAGTACCTTGCTTGTTGTGAACAGCTGAAGGGATATGTTGTTTGAAACAATCAGTCAGTCTCTCAGAGACATGCCCTACATACCGAACATCACAAACACTGGCATTCTCATCCCACATTACTGAGCTCTGAGATAGACTGAAGCAACTGAAAACGTACTCATATCTGACTGGAACATGTTTAAACACACAATGACATTGTTGTCACGAAAATGATTATGAGTGAATATTAGCAGGGAGAAAGTGAGGACTGCAGAAGTTGGAGATCAGAGTCAAAAGGATTATTCTGAAAAAATAACCTGAGACGTTCAGGGAGCATCTGAGGAGCAGAAGAATCGACTATTAGTTAACAATATTAATACAAAGGAAAATAATTGTGTATTTTCAAAGTCGTTGTACTTAATAATAATTTGGTCTTGGGTGTGGCAATGAGACTCATCATTTCAATGCTCCTTCCTGTGAGTTTTCATCATATTGTTGTTATAACGGTGTACTGAATAAATGGGTGGATTTTGTGCTTATTGGACAATCCAAAAGTTGCTATTACGAAAGGATATCGGACCTTCAGTAAAAAGACTTTATTTAATGGCTGTTAACGGTTAGAACAATGCTGCAAACATTAACACAGAGATTTCCAGCTCAAGTCACACACAACATTGTTGGGCTGGGATCACGCTGGCCATCAATGGAGCTACACAATTCTGTTTGGATACTGGCATTTTGGAGCCAACTTACACTGGACATGGTTTATGAGGGATTCAATGTAAGATGCCATCTGCTGCAGGAGTCCATCACCTTTATAATATCTTCATTCAGTATCAGGACCAAGGTTCAGAATTACAGAGTTTAGATGGCACACAAGAAGTGATATACTTGCAAGACATGGTTGTTTACCGGTCGTTGTTATAAATATTGAACTGCGTCTCGACCAGCGCCGTGAGCTAGCCCATTGACCAGTCTGCCCCACACACATCTCCCCGTTGTTCAGGTGTGTCTCCAGCCAGTCTATTGTGAGGGATTGTGTGAATAACTGCCCAGCTCCAGTTTGGGAGCTCTCTGGACAGATTTTGGAGGTGGCCAGTGTTTTGTAGGTCGAGGTGTGGCCCAATAACGCTGTGTCCGAATTCAGGCTTTTCCTCAAAGTTATTTCCAACAGCTTTGCTGGCTGCAAGATGGTGTGTTCACTGATCCGAACATGAATCGGTTGTTTACGACAGTCACTGAACTGTGTAATAGTTAGCTGTGCGTTCTGGCATTTCAATTATTCTTCACTTCAATAGTTTTCAACTGAAAAACAATTATGTTGGTTTATTTTAAAATATGTAAGAAATAAAGTGATATTAACTCTTCATTACAAAAAATGTGAAAGTGACCTGGTATATATTTCCCATGGACTAGTCAAGCAACAGTCAGGTATTGTCTGTAAAGCAGGATCCTGTGAACAGGACTATGTCCCAGACAACATCACCATCCTCTCTGGTAGGTCCTGTCCCACTGAAAGGACAGGCAGAGGGGGACAGCTCCTTGGTATATAGTCAATATAGGGCGGCATGGTGCCTCAGTGGTTAGCTCTGCTGCCTTATAACACCAGGGTCAAAGGTTTGATTCCAGCCTCGGGAAACTGCCTGTGTGGAGTTTGCAAACTCTCTGTGTGCCTGCGTGTGTTTCCTCCCACAGTCCAAAAATGTGCAGCTCTGGTGAATTGGCCATGGTAAACTGCCCATAGTGTTCAGTGCATTAGTCAGAGAGGCGTATGTTGCTCTTCGGAGGGTTGGTATGGACTGGTTGGGCCGAATGGCCAGTTCCCATACTGTATGGAATCTAATCTAATGATAGTGCTCAGCATTGATGCTGAATCCTGTGGCTGCTAGACTGCTCTGTAGCAGGTTATGGTGGAATCAATAAAAGGGAAACATATAATTGACCACATCGTCACTGATCTGCCTACTGCAGATACACCTCTCCATTT
Source organism: Hemiscyllium ocellatum (assembly GCF_020745735.1). Lineage (NCBI taxonomy): Eukaryota > Metazoa > Chordata > Chondrichthyes > Orectolobiformes > Hemiscylliidae > Hemiscyllium > Hemiscyllium ocellatum. Next base: position 196,268 of record NW_026869226.1, on the reverse strand, counting down.
TATATATCGGTAAGAATGGTCACTGCACAATGGAGAGCAATGGCTATCTTCACATTTTGCAGACCCTGTTCGCTATGATACGTAGTCCCTTGAGTACTGAATGGGACAGACTTTAAACAGATTGAATAATTAATGATAATGCAGCCATGAGGTGCAGAGGGCAATCGGAAGCTGCAGAATCATACTCTGTACAGCTCATGCAGTCTGTAACCTCACAGACAAACATACCCCCCACAGTACAGTAACCATCACGGCCCATCATATGCCCCACTCTACGGGAGCCATCAAGAGTGGCATGGTGGTGCAGTATTTAACACTGCTACCTCACAGGCCAAGGCCCTGGGTTTGATTCCAGCCTTGGGCGACCGTCTGTATGGAGTTTGCACATTCACCCCGTGTCTGCATGGGTTTCCTCCCATAGGCCCAGGTGAATTGGCCATACTAAATTTTTAAGTGTTTTAGTCAGAGGGAATTAGGTGTGGGTGGGTTACTCTTCGCAGGATTGATGTGGACTGGTTAGGCCAAAGGGCCTGTTTCCACACTGTAAGGAACCTAATCTACTCTGCAAGGTTCATGTCAGGTATATGATGGAATAATCACTTGTCTGAATGAGTGCAGCTCCAAGAGTACTCTTGTATGGACTTACTCACAACAGGCAACACCGTTGTGTGCGGAAGATCATGTCTCACAAACGTGATTGATTATTTTGAGGAAGTGACAAAATTGATTTATGAGGGCACGGAGCTGGATGTTGGCCGTTTGGACCTTAGCAAGGCCTTTGATATGATTCCTTATGGCAGCCTCACACTGAAGGTGAAGTGAAATGGGATCAGCAGTCAGTTAGTAAGATGGATAGAGAACATCTTGCCCATAGAAGACAGTACTGTTAGAACAGTGTTTTTGTGACGGACATCTGTAAGTAGATTAGCGGAGTTGCAGATTGTGAGGATGATTGCCAGAGAATACAGCAGGGTATAGGTCAGCTGCAGATTTGCACAGAGAAAACACAGATGTAACTTTATTTGGACAATTGTGACGTGATGCATTTTGGAAGGTCTAATGCAGGAGAGAAGTATAAAGTGGATGGAAAAACTACTGACTGCATCAACATCCGAAGGGATCTAGGTGTACAGCTCCACAATTCCCTGAAAGTGGGAACACGGGTGGATAGGGTGATCAGGATGACTGATGGCAAACTTGCAGACATGCATCGGAGCATACAGTATGAAAATTATCAGGTCAGAATGCAGCTGAAGAGAAACTTAGTTTGAGGTACATTTAGAATATTGTGTATGGTACTGGTTGCCACATGATGTTGAAGTATTGGAGAGGGTGTGGAAAATTTTTACCAGCATGTTGTCTGGTTTGGAGTGTATTAGCCAGAAGGAGAAATTGAACACACATGGTTTGTGTGACCTGGGCATCATTGGCTATGGGGCGACCTGATAGATATTTACAAAATTATCAGAGGCATAAATAGAAGAACAGTTAGAGGCTTTTTCACCCCAGAGTAGAAATATCAATTACTCAGGACCGTAGGTTTGAGGTTAAAGGAAGAACGTTCAGGGGATGTGATAGGTAAGTTTTTTTCTTGCTGTTCCAGACAGAATGTGAAAGTGCCTGGAATGCACTGACAGAGGGGAAGAAACCAATATAGCAAGGTTTAAGAGGGATTTTGGCACAAGGTAATATAATGATATTGAGGATGTTGGAACAAAAAACTTTTGTTTTAACTTTAGAATAGCATCACGTGTCAGTGCGGGCTTGCTGAGCTGAACGGCCTGTTCCTGTACTGTGCTGTGCTTTAAGACAAGATTTGAGCACCGGAGTGGCGGAATGCTTACTGAATGATTACTGATGATCAACAGCCACATTGTGGATCCCTCCCCTCATCAACTTGCAGCTTCTTTCCTTCCCCACTGTCGGGAAACTCAATATTGAGAATTTGACATGAATGTCAGAGCTGGTACCTGGTGACGCCATCTTGACCCTCGCTCCTGTGACCTTCTATCTTGGACACCAACGTCTCGGGGAATACTGCACTGTCAGAAGCTGCATGTACTCCACACCCACCAATGCTGCTGCAATGGCACTGTGCTCAGGGGCACACACCCAACTCATGGACTGTCCCTCTGGGCTTCTCGCTCCGTGTTTGTACACACTCACATTGACCTAAGTTGAATGTTCACAGAAAGATTTGCCTTGCCTTACCCTGCTTTTCGCAGCGTTTCCCCTCAGTTAGAGCTACCAGGCTCACCCGTCGGCTGTGTTGTCTTGGTTTTTAGCAGGGACACAAACCCAGGAAGCTTGATATCATTGTCCACAGTTAGTCACGGTGCCCAGCACAGTGAGATTAGGAGAGTCTCAGATCGCAGTCCGGGATCTTGGACACGGTCAGTCAGCCTCTCGTGGTTCTTAGGATCAGGATCCTTCCCCTGTGAGGGGGTGAGGAGCTGATTGTTAGGCTGCCCCATATCCCTTTTCGCTCTTTGTGCCCTAGTGTGGGATGGTTCCTTACAGAATGTGAGGATTACCAAGAAGGATTAGGGAAATGGAAGTGGTTGGTACAGCTGTTAGTGCTGGGACAGCTAGGGGAAAGGTGTCGAAGTGTTCTGAGTGAGTGAGTCGGCAGCACAGACACCAGGCAGAGTTGGCCAGTGGGGCAGAGAAGAGATTACAGAGAGACTGAGAGAAGGTACTGCATTCACTGAGGGTGGGAGAACATGAGCCTTGTTGGGAGGTGGGTGCAGAAACAGAGAGAGTGAGGGTGAGGTCACAAAGTGCAGATGGTGGCACCTTCCCTGGTAGAGGGGAGAAGGTCACTGACCTCCTTCCTACACTGCTGGGCATTCCCCCAGAAGGCTGGCACCTCATTGACCCAGGAGTCAGCCTCGGACCTAGCTGGAAGGGTCTGGTGTCATAGCTTCCCCTGCCAACCCTGGAGGAAGATAATGTTCTTCTCATGCCCCATATCACCAGGACCAGGGGCTTGGCCACAAATTGGCACCCCAGTTTTATCCCCTCTGCCATGTCCAGGCCAGTTTCGGATTCACAATCCAAGAATAAAATGACATTTTAAAGATATCTCCGGGAAACAGGGATGCCGGCACATTCTGGGATATCCAGGCAGAGGGCAGTTGTTATGACGAAGGGGAAAATCATCGGGTTATGTCAGATGAGAGGAAGACCACGTGGGCAGGGAAGGTAGGTAATGAGTCAGATTGGGGATGGTGTCATGAGAAAATGCAATTCACCTTGTGGAGAGAAACCCTCCATGAAAGTCGTCTAAAATAGGACGTGACCAAATCATAAGATGGTTTAGGCCTCTGTCTGTCTGAATCAAAATAGGGATGAAATATTGGGAGCAACAAACTTGGAGTGGAGAATTATACAGGAGATTCAATTCCTCAAAAAGGGGTAACACAATGTTCTAGACTGTTGAAAGGATCCGGGTCAAATCGCCTGCGTTATAATTACCCACATTATCTAATCCTCCCTGGACGCAGGGATGGTGCCGGAGGACAGGAGAATGGCTAACACCGCAACTTTGTTTAATGTAGAGCAAGGGACTGACTGAATAGGTCATGGCTGGAATTCTGAGATAGTAGATAAGCGGTGACTGAGGAAGTCCCAGGGACTCCAGGACAGTCGGTCTGGATTTGTGTAAGGAAGATCGTGTGTAATTAATCTGACTGTGTCGGTTTGAGGCAGTAAACTGCAACTGCATGTGACTTACTTGATTTGACGAGAGCTCCCATGGCAGGTTGCTTAAAAACAGAAACTACGGGATCCAGGTGAATGGAGCAAACAACACAGACAAATGTGAGGTAAGGCATTTGGGAACATCAATAATAGAGAGGAATACACAATAAATGAGAATATGGTCAGTGTAGGCAGATAAATGAAGGTAGCTGCAAACACCAATAATCTCGTTAATGTAGCAAATGGCATTATTTCCTCTGTCAACCACAATACAGAATTTCAGAGCAGGAAACTTATACAGGAACTGTATAAGTAACGAGTTCAGTCACAACTGTGTGCAGTTCTGGTCACCCTATCACATGGGAGGATGGAATTGGACTGGAGAGGGTACAGAGGAGATTATTCACCCTGTGACAGTGGAAGTGCAGTTTTGGGGAAAGATTGGAGCGGAAGAAACTGAGAGGAGATTTGATTGGGGTGCACATATTGTCAGGAGCCTGGGTAGGAAGAGAAAGAACACCTTGTTCCTGTTGGAGAGCTCAGTTACCAGTTGCGAATATTTAATGTAATAAATTGAAATATTAGAGAAGTGATGAAGAAAGTTGTTATTTCACGCAGTTTATGGTCAGGCTCTGGGGTCACACATGGAAGTGGAGTATAGGAAGAAATACTCAAACCATTTTAAAAGGGTGACGGGATCCGCACCTGAAGTCCTTCACTGTCTGGGGATACAGAACTAGGGCTGTGAAAAAAAAATTGCACCTTGACCAGTGCAGACAGTGGAAGAGTGATCTCCTCTATACTATGCTATTTTCTGAAGTTTTCAAAGGTTACCAACATCTGATAGGATCAATATGCAGGGATGAGGGGAGTGAACAGGGAGGAGCAGTGTGTGAATTGATTGGCATCACAATAATATTGATCCCATCCTTTATACACAACGCTATTCATGTTTCTCACTCTCATTTATTGCATTTCATTCTCTACCATCATCTTGAACTTTATAATGAAATGATCACTCCACGCTAAAACGTTCCCCTACTGACACTGGATTCACTTGCCCCATCTCTTTCCCAAGAACCAGGTCCAACACCACATGCTGTCTTTGGCTGGATACATACTCCTGAAGTCAGCTCTCCTCCATGTAATCCAGGAACACTTGGCCCTAAATCTGAATTTAAGGAGCTAGGTGGATGGTCATTGATCTCAAATGACCCTGTATGTTTATTCTCTCCATCATTTCTTTGGTTGCTGGCAGACAGACTGTACCTCACAGTTTACTTGTATACTTGTCATTCTGGAGTTCCAGCCAAATTCATTCTGTCCTTGGACGGATCCTCTTTCTCTTGGACTCGTTAACTAACGCTAATCTAAACCAATACTTCTACCTTCATCCTTTCCCTTCTATCATTTCGGAATCCTTTCTACCAACAATATTAAACACCCAGTCCTGACATCCTTGCGGCAGCTCTCGGTGATCAGTATATCAGATTTCCCCACACCAATCTGCATCTGGAACTCGCCACACTCCGAGTATTAATGTCCATGCAGAGTACCTCAGATGAAGGCTTTCTCTCTTCCTCCATCTTCCACTGTTAAACTTGTTGTTGTATATTAGTTGCAACTGCATCTCCCCTTATTTTGAGAATCCTGATCGTCTCCTTTACTATTATTTGTTGTATCCAAAGCATACACCAAATTATTTTCAACCCCTCTCAAACCCCCCGTAAGGAATTCAGTCCCAGCTCTGTCACGTCAGCCCATCCAGCTTGGACAGTTGCTGCCTTCCCCAGAACCAGCCCCAATGTCCCAGGAATCTGAAGCCCTTCCTACTGCACCATCATTCCAGTCACACTGCCATCTACCTAAAACTCAGAATCCTGTTCTCACTTGGACACGGCACTGGCAGTAACCAAGGGCTTGCTACATTTGAGGTCCTGCTTGCTAACCATCCACCTAGTTCCCTAAATTCTGATTTCCAGACCACTTCACCTTTCCTACCAATGTCATCCCTACCAACATGGACATGACCTTTGACTGCTCACTGTCCCCAGACAAATGTCTTGCAGTCACAGTGACATTCTTAACCCCACTATCCTGGAATTAAAGACACGCTGACACCTTTTTCACTTTCCTGACTCCCCTGTGACTATTGCCCCTCTTTCCTTCTCCCTCTACTCCTGTACAGTCAGGCTGCTTGTGGTGCCACAGACATGGCTCTGACTGCCCTCCCTTGAGCAACCTACACCTTCATCAGCTTCCAAACTGGGAATTTGATTTGGGAGGGAGACACCAGGACATTCTTGTATTCCCTGATTGTTTCTCTCCAATTGCTTCGTCCCCCAGACCCTTCCTTCTTCCAGGCCGTCATGTCTGCAGGGTGATCTGCTGTGTGTGTACTATCCACCTAACTGTCAGCATCATAGATGTCCCGTGGAGTCTCTAATCCCTGTCTGAGCTCCATGACCCCGTGTTCATCTAGGACACGAGCAGGGGCTATGGCTTCCCAATGTAACAGAACACATTTTCCATCTGACAAATATGTGCTGCCATGTCTGCAGTAACTTAATTAATTACTTAGAATGAAGTTAATTTCCAGGAAACAACAATATGGTTAATTCCCTTATTCAACGGTGGCTTACTGAGGGTAATTTATTATATTGGATCACAATTTCACTTCTCCCTCTTAGTTCTCTGTTCAACCCTTATTTCAGAAGTTGAAAAAAATGCTAACTTATAATAAATACGTGACAGTCGCTAATAACGGTGCATTTATCAGCCAATGAACTTACAACCTTTTCTGTGAAGGCTCTTGCACTTCTTTCAACCTCAGTGCAGCAGGTGGCAGCAACAGAAAGTTATGTCTGTGGCTCCCAGGTACGTGTAATCCTCCAGCTCCCACTGCACTCTGCTCCCTCACAGGGTCACCGTCTCTGTGTCTCCCAGGGACGGGTAATCCTCCAGCTCCCACTCCACTCTGCTCCCTCACAGGGTCACCGTCTCTGTGACTCCCAGGTACGTGTAATCCTCCAGCTCCCACTCCACTCTGCTCCTTCACAGGGTCACCTTCTCTGTGACTCCCAGTGACGTGTAATCCCCCAGCTCCCACTGCACTCTGCTCCCTCACAGGGTCACCGTCTCTGTGTCTCCCAGGGACGGGCAATCCTCCAGCTCCCACTCCACTCTGTTCCCTCACAGGGTCACCGTCTCTGTGACTCCCAGGTACGTGTAATCCTCCAGCTCCCACTGCACTCTGCTCCCTCATAGGATCACTGTCTCTGTGACTCCCATGGGCGGGTAATCCTCCAGCTCCCACTGCACTCTGCTCCCTCACAGGATCACTGTCTCTGTGACTCCCAGGGACGGGTAATCCTCCAGCTCCCACTCCACTCTGCTCCCTCACAGGGTCACCGTCTCTGTGACTCCCAGGCACAACTAGGCCTCGATCCTCAGTTCTGATTTATATCCTCTCATTTTGGTGCTTCTACCTCCTAGGTGTGAGTTAGCCTCAAGCTCCTGCTCCAAGTTGCTCCCTCACATGGTTACTCCCTCTGTGACTTGGTGATGATTTCCAGCCTCCTGCTCTGCTGTTTCTCCGACTCCAAGTTTCAGTCGGCCTCGATCCGCGTTGATTTGTATTCTCCCGCTGTGCTGCTCTCTCTCAGGTTCTCTCCCTTCGTTTATCCCAGGTAATGGTAGGCCTCAAGCCTCAGCTGAGGTTTATAACATCCCATTCCACACTGCTCTCTTACAGAATCGCTGTTGTACCTGGAAGACAGTGGAAAAGAGGAGGATTAGACAGAGCAGAGGGAGTTATAGTGATTGAGGCAAGATATATGGGATGGAACAGGTTATCTGGGGAGCTAGGCAGACCTGCAGCAACTCAAGAGCATTACTGGAATATACAGCGAGAGTTGCAGACACTGAAGAAAGCAAAGGAAATAGAGAGATTGTGGCTTGTTCATGACGGAGCTATGTAGAATCTAAAGGTTTTTTTCTGAGCTGCTTACAGAGATGTGTAGACTTCAACAAATGCAAATTGACAGCCATAAAGTGTTGTCTGGTACTGGAGACGGTTGGATGTTACAAAGTTAGAAGACTTGCAGTAACTGGGGGGACTATAAACCTTTGGAGCACTGATGGTGTTCAAGGACCCCCAGAACATGAGGAGCTGCAGAGAATGCGAGCATTCCAAATATTGGGATTGTCGGGGCTGGAAGTCCTGAGAGAATAAAGAGGATGAAAAGAGCCAATTTAACATATACAACATTGTAATTATAGAGATTTAAGGAAGGGAACCTGTGCTGTCATTGATTACAGTTATATGGAGAGTTACAGAAGCTGAAGGGGTTGCAAATTTAAAAGGGGAGAGATTTTAGGTGATCAGAAGTTTAAACAAGAATAAATACATTTTAGAGATCTCGAACACAGATGGGAATGGAGGAGGTGAGATATTGTGAGGAACTATCAGAGTTATAAGTTGGGGAGGATGTCAAATATAAAAGAGAGAACTGCATTATTTGTATGCAGTTACAGATATGAGGAGTGTTGTAGCGCCTGCTGGAGGGGACACAGATAACAACAGTTCCAACGGTTGGTGCAGGGGCTCAGGAATGGAAGGTTGTCGGGACTGGCGATTACAGAGATAGAGGTGAAATTGGAGCTGCAGTAGTTTATGGAGAAAGGGAGGTTTGGAGGGACTGGGGATTACACGGATTGGGGTGGTAGTTGGAGCTGCAGGGAGTTAATGGAGGATTGTTGGTGCTGTGAATTACATTAACACAGACAATAGTGGAGCTGCAGGAGTGATTGAGATAGGGAGGGTTGAAGGGGCTGGATCAGTTCACACAGCCAGGGAGAAGTGTAGGGATTGGATGAGTCAGAGATACTGAGGGTTGTAGGGCTGCAGGAGTTCAGAGGGTTAGTGAGGACTGTGAAGGTAGATTTGCAGCATTCCCATCAGTCACACAGAGATGTGGATTGCTGTTCAGGTGGAGGTTACAGATATCAACAGGGTTGCAGTTACTGGAAGATATTATAAAGACAGTGAGCTGTAGTATTTGAGAAGGTTACAGCGACAGGATGCGTTGAGGAGTTGGAGGTGTTAAACATGCTGCAAGGGATCAATAACCTTACATCGATAAGGGGGATTGGAAGCTCTGGAGATAAAGAATGAGAATTGCAGGGACTGAAGAATATCACAGAAATGGGGAGTAACATATAATTTAGAAGAGTTATAAAATGAGATGAGTTGTGTTCAGGAGTCAGGAAAGATACAGGGAGATCTGAAGGGACCACAGGTGATGAAAAGGACAGTGAGGCTTCTCAGTGTAAGATTGGGGCAGTTTACGCAGACAGGGAATATTTTACGGGATGGTGCTCTTTACAGAGATTATGAAGTTGTATAGAATTGAGGAATGAACAGAGATATGGAAGGCTGTAGCTAATGAAGACATTTGTTGATGTTAGATGCTGAGGTTCTGGAAATTATATGGACAGGAAAGCTAGACAATCTGTCAGAGCTTAGAGAGACAGGAACAGCAATAGAGCCTGGAGACACTAACACAAAGAGGGAGCATTGCAGACACTGGAGGAGTTTTCTGTGTTAGGAATGGTTGTAGGGGAGTGTAACGTTTACACAGATAGGGGTGTAAGAGCTGGAAAAGGTTATGGAGATAATTAGATTGGTGGGGAGACTGGAGGACCTTACATTGACAGGGCTGGTGTTAGCGACAGGAGGATGTTACATACAAAGTGAGTCTTGTACAAACTGCTCGGGAGAGTCAGAAGCATTGGAGTTGGTTCCACAGATCGGGGTGTTGCAGGGACCTGAGAGGATTATGCTGATAGGGAAGATTGTAGGATGCCCACATTTTCAGAGTGTTCCAGGACTAGAAAAGATTACACAGTTAAGGAGGGATGTTGGAGCTGTGGGAGTTCACAGAGACTCGGAGGTTTGAAGAGTTTGGGGCTGTTTATGGATAAAGGGATATATTTACGAACAGTAATATGGAACACAGAGGGAGAGTTTAGATTAGATTCCCTACAGCATGGGAACAGGTACTTCGGCCCAACAAGTCCACACCAACTCTCCAAAGAGTAACCCACCCAGACCCATTTCTCTCTGACAACTAACACTTTGAACAATTTAGCATGGCCAATTCACCTGACCTGTACATCTTGACTGTGGGAAGAAACCAGAACACCGAAGGAAACTCATGCAGACACAGGGAGAATGTGCAAACTCCACACAGCCAGTCACCAAATGCTGGAATCGACTATGGGTACCTGGCGCTGTGAGGCACCATTGCTCACCACTGAGCCACCGCGTTGCCCCAAATTGCAGAATTATACAAAGAGAGACTGTTTGAGGTGCTGGGAGGGATGTAGGGAGTGGAGGAATAAACAGAGATATGGAGTGCTGTTGTGGCTTCAAAACAGATAAGGAGCTCGGTAGGGATGGGAGAAGGTTACTGTGGTCGTGTGGTGCTATAGGCCAGGAGGCAGGAGTGTTATAGGGCCTGCAGAAGGTTCCAGTGATATCATGTTCTCCTGGGGCTTGAGGAAGGTACACAGGTGGGTGTTTTGGTCTGGGCTGGAGGATTTTACTGAGACGGGGGCATTGTAAGTATTGTGCAAGCCTACAGAAGTAGGGAGTATTGGACTGAGTGCAGGATGGGATTATTGAGATTGGGCATGTTATCGACACTGGAGCAATTTACACACAGGGAGAGTCGTCAGCATTGGAGTTGGTTTCAAAAACACAGAGAGAATATGAGAAGGGTGGAGATTATAGTAACAGGAAAGTTTCTGGGAATTACCAGCATTCAAGACACTGGCACAAACAAGTTGGACCGAAAGGAATGTTTCCTTGCTGAATGACTCTATCCCATGACAAGAGGCAGCGTGAGGGGGGAATGTAGAACGGAAAGATTCCAGGTTTCAATGCCATCTCCTTGGGGGAAACCTGCTTTCCCCTCTGTTGTACTGATCCTCACTGAGACTGCACAGGCTTGGATTGATAACTGTGAACTTCCTATATTGACACAGGAAGGTTCAGAACAGCAGAGATGAAAATTAACAAGAGGGTGGGGTTTGAGCCTGGGACCATCATGCTCTGTGTTCGTTCTCCAACACTGTATCTATGTCATGTCTTCTGGACCAAAGTTCGATGTATTAAATGCACTCTGTTCTGTGCACTGTGAGTGATCTTACGTCACTGCAGGATTTACTGAAGGCTCCAGATCTCACTCTCCATCTCTCTGGCTGACCTAATGTCTTCAATGTGGTGATGAACAAAACAGGAGTTGGGAATTCTGCTGAGTCAGGAGCATCCCGAGTACCTACAGGAGACAGAGAAACAGACAGAATGGGAAACTAGACTGATGCAGTTAGGGTTACACATGGAGAATGGCACTGAGTCCCACAGAGATCTGGAAAATCCCAGTCTCCATCCTGGTCTGTGCTGCCCATCTCCCAGGAGTGGAGAACTCTGTTGGCTCAGGATCTGGAGTAGCTGCAAAAGGTGCAGTCACCGGCAGCAATTAGACCCTCCCAGTGAGGGATACCACATGGAGAGATACCGCGTGATATCACCAGAGTGCAGGAAGGCATCACAATCAAACCACAGTCAGGAAGAAGGTGCACTGGGAGCAGTACTCAGAGATGAGGGAGCAATCAGTGGGCCAGGCAATGATCTCATGTTAATCTCACTCAACTGTTCATCCAGAATTTAATGCCGGTAGCGGGGATACCCATCTGACTGCTTAATACCTTTAAGTAAGGAAATCTTTTATAGGCTGCCGGTCTGGCGTACATATGAATCCAGACCCAGAACCAGGAGGTTGACTCTCAACTGTCCCCTGAAATGATCTGGCAAGCCACTCAGCTCATGGGCAGCTCGGGGGTGGGCATGAAATGCTGGCCAGCTAGAGACAGCAATATGCAACGAGTGAATTAAAAACAACACTGCTGGGAGCAGTGTCCTGGCCAATCATGTCGTTAGGTTTATGGACAGGGCTTTAAACTGATAGAGTGGATGCAGGGACAGGGTTCAGGTGAAAGGAGCTTTCCAAATCCAAAGAGAAAATGTGTCACATCAGAACAGCATGGGAATGTGACTGAAGACAAACAGAAAGGAACAGGAATGGACAGTGAATTAGGCTCTGACAGGAAATTCTGGGAAAACGTCAATTACAGGTTTTTTTGGAATCGTCAAAGTATCGAAAAGATTTGGTCACTAGTAAGATGTGGTTACAGGAGAAACTGTGCTGTAGTGTTCTGTGTTCCAAACAAGGAGGATTACAATGGCAGGAAGAGGTTTCAGGAGGCTGGAGAGGATGAGATCTGAATGAATAGACATAATTAGGAAGGTTTGATCGGAGTGCCAGAGATAACAGAAACACCTGATCTGAAGCAGATGACACAGCCTGGGATGGGTGTGGGGATTGGAGGTGTTTTCACAGGGAGGGAGGACCAAAGAGCCACAGGAGGGAACAGAGATGCGGAGAGCTGTATGGCCTGCAGGAGTTCATGGAGATGGGGAGTTTGGGAGTGATGGGCCAGTTGACAGGGATAAGGATATTGGTTGGATGGAGCGGTGTACACAGGCAGGAATGTTTTAGGCGAATCGAGCAGATTACAGCAATAAAGTGGGTTGTATTGACTGGAGGAAGAAACAGAGATATGGAGGGTAGTCATGGCTGAAGATGTTTATAGATACAGGAAGGTTTAGACTCTGCAGATTATTTAGATATGGAGGGTGGAGTCTGACAGATTTTCCAGATCGGCAGTAATTTTGGTTGGAGACAGTTTTTCAGATAAGGGAGCATTAGTAACCTCCTCCAGAATGGTCAAAGTGGGAAGGGTTGTATGGGATTTTCCCTTCACACTAACAGGGACATACTGGATTCTTGAGGTCACACTTTTAAAAGTCTCCCATTTGCTAGTTATTCCTTTTCCTTCAAACAGACTGACCTATGATTTGGACGTGCCAGTGTTGGACTGGGATGGGCAAAGTTAAAAATGACAACACCAGCTTATAGGTGCCCTAGGTTCATTTGGACGCACTAGCTTTCCAAGTGCTGCATCTTCATCAGGTAGTTGTGGAGCACAGTCACAGAATTTATAGCAACAGGATGGCAGTGTCATGGAATGAAATATTAAACAAGTTTTGATGAAGTCTTTCATCTTTTAGAATGATCCCCAGCGCTTCTCAATCTAGCACTTCTAAACACAGATGGTCCTCGATTATCCAAATACCAATTATCCAAATATCTGATTATCCAAAGGAGATCTCGAGGTCCTGAGAGAAACATTATATCAACAAGATGTTTCAACCCTGATTGTGTTTTTTTTTGTTCACACTGATTAAAACCGATCTCAGCTGACTGAACCGTTGCCATGAATAGTCCTGGACATCGAGCCCAGATACCATCTCCAATTGACTGACCTCCCACCCTCTCCCCACACTTAGCCTGAAGTTCTACACAGGGATAAATCCTAAAGAACCCTTCCCCAGATATTCTCTCGAACATTTTCCTGTACAGTGCACAGGTGGAACTTTTCGAAATGCTGCAGTATAAAGTGTGTACGTGTGTACATGTGGCTGTGTGCTCATGTATGTGTACATGTGCGTGTGCGCTATTTGGAGACTTAACCACCAAAGGCAGCAGCTCTCTTACTGTTGGTGTCACTCCGGCTGCACAGGAGGGGGAGGAGATGATGGGGCAGGGGCGCACAGATGGCAGGGCAGCTGGGAGTATGGGCGCAAATGGTGGGGGGCAGTGTTGGATGGGTTTGAGATCGGGTGGGTGCAGTGTTTGACGGGTTTGGAGGCGGGTGGAGGGTGGTGTTGGATGGGTTTGGCGGCAGTGGCAGGTGGTCAGTGGAGGGTAGTGTTGGACGGTTTTGTTGGCGGGGCGGGTATGGGTCGGTGTTGGATGGGTTTTTGGTGGCAGGCGGGGTGTGAGGGCTCACACATGGTTTGCTGCTGCCGAGTCACCTCAACGGGGTCTAGCCATTACCAAAAATTCCGAGCTCCAGAGGAAAGGCATTGAATTGATTAATTGAATAATCAATTATCTGAATGAACTTTTGCCCGCCCATTTCATTCAGATAATCGAGGTTCCTGTGTAAACCAGCTGGATGATATCCTGGTGTTGTGTGATTTTTAACTGCACCCAATCAACCCCTGCTTGATCCTTCTGAATGGCCCCAACATTGGCCCTCTTCCAGTTTAAGACCTTAATTTGTGGACCTGACTGATCATTTTCCCCTGGCGATGTTAAAACGAAGACAGTTGTGGTCACTGGACGCAATGTGCTCTCCGAATGACACTTCAGTCACTTGGCCGACCTCGGTTTCTGAGGGGAGGTCTCGTGTTGCATCCGCCTGAGTAGCGTAGAGCACTCTACATCTTGGTTTAGGAAACGTTCTTAGACATATTTGACAAATTCCACCCCGTATGGACCTTTTACACTCTGGGTGACCCAGTCAATCCAGGGGAAGTTAAAATCTCCATCCAATACTACTCTATTATTTTTATAGGTACCTGCAATCTCACAATGCAATTGCTCCTCTCGTATCCTCTGGCTATGTGGGGATCTAGAACACCATCCCAGCAGACTGACCATCCCCTTTTTGTTTCTAACTTGTAAAAATATGGCCTCATTCAAATACCACTTAACAATATTGTCCCTAAGCACTGTTGCTATGTCCTCCCTAATGAAAGGGACAACTTCCCCTACTCACTTACTTGTCCTTCTGTCCAGCCTGTAGCTTCTGCATCCTGGAACACTGGTCTGCCAGTCCTGCCCTTCTCTCAGCCATGTTTCTGTTATGGCTATAATATCCCAGTTTCCAGAGTCAATCCATGCTCTGAGCTCGTCTGCCTTACCAGTCAGGCCTCGTGCGTTGTAATAAATACCCTTTAAACCAGAAGTCTCTTCCCTCCCTTTACTGTGTCCTGGATATCCTGAATAGGAAACTAGCTCTCAATGGCTGATGTATTTTCTCCTGACGAGTTGATGGCCCTCTCTTATTCAGAGTCTCAACTCCCTGCCAGACTCGTTTAATTCCTGCCCGGTAACACGAGCAAATCTCCACTCAGGGATACTGGTACCCCTGCTTCGAGTGCAAACCATCCCCCTGGTACAGGTCACCTCTACCCCGGAAGAGATCCCATTGACCTAAGAACTGAAAAATCTTGTCTGAATAAATCAGTTCAGTTTTTTTTAATTGGTGTCTGAAAATATTGATGAGTGCAGTGCAAATGATGTGAGTTCCATGGAGTTCATTAAGGTCTTTGACAAGGTCCCACATGGGAGGCTGGTCCAAAAGGGAAGAGCCCATGGGATCCAAAGCAAGTTGGCAAATTGGATCCACAATTGGTGGAGGGTTATCTTTTTGTTTGAAAGCCTTTGCCCGGCGGGTGTACCACAGGGGCCTGTGCAGGAGTCATTGCTGCTACTTATGGGCATTAATCACTTGGATATGAAAGCAGAAGGAATCATTAGTAGGTTTGCAAAGACTTGAAAGGTGAGGGTGTTCTCCACAGTGAGGAGGATGGTCTCAGGCTACAGTCTGAAGTTTGAGGCTGGGACGGGATTTCAACAGAGTAATTTCAATTGATAACCAGGCAAGCGCACAGCAGGCAATGAGGGAAAACTGATCAATTAAACTGCTTTTACTTTGATATAAAATGCCTGACAGGTAAGGCTGATTAAAGCAAGGCATGGATGGGAACCTGGGACTGGGAAGTCACAGGAGTTACAGAAACACAGCTGAGGGAGGGACAGGACTCGCAGATCATTGTTCCAGGGGACAGTTTCAACAGAAGGGATAGAAGGGGAGGCAAGAGAATGGGGGAATGGAGTTTTTGATCAGTGAAAACATCACTGCAGCACTGAGAGAGGATATTCCTGGGGATCGCCCAGTGAAGCTATGTTAGTGGAACTGAGAAATAAGAATGAATAATCAGTTTGATATGACTGTACGACAGGCCCGCAGTAGTCAGTGGGAAATTGAGCAGCAAATATGTCGGAGATCTCAGATATCTGTAAGAATGGTAGGGTTGTAATGGTCGGGGATTTTAACTTTCCAAAGCTAGACTCGGACTGCAAGAGTGATCAGAGCTTGGATTGAAGGAATTTGTTCAGTGTGTTCAAGAAAACTGTCTCTATCTATGGAACTGGTCCGACTGGAGAATGGGATAAAATCTGACCTCCCTTTGGGAGACAAGGTAGTGAAAGGGGTTGAAGTGTTTGTGTGGGAGCACATTTGCAAAGTCACCATAGTTCCATTAGTTTGAAAATAGAGATGGAAAAGAACAGCCTGGTCCACAAGTCAAAGGTCAAAACTAACCTTGCCCCAATCCAGAATGTATTAGACAAGACCGTCCAAAAGTTCATTCGTGGAGGCTATTTGCAAGTAAAGTGGGATTCTTTCAAAAGAGAGATAAATTAAGATTTCAGGGCCAGCATATTCCTTTTAGTGTGAAGGACAATGCAGACATAAGTGGGAAATACTGGATGAATGGGGATATTGAGGCTCTGGTCAAGACAAAAGGGGATACATGTCATATACAGCCAGTTGGATTAACTCAATCCCTTAAAGAACATTGTGGGTGTAGTAATACTCTTAAGGGGAAAACCATGAGGGCCCAAAGAGGACCTGACAGAGCTTTGGCAGAGAAGGTTCAGAAAAATCCAGAGAGATTGTACAAGTATAATAACAACAGAAGATTACCTGGAGACATAATGTGACTCCTTAAAGTTCAGTGAAGCCATCCATGTCTGGAACAACAGAAAATGGCGAGATCAGAAACAAAAATTTCATGTCAGAACTGACTGTGGAAAAAACACTGGAGAAGCCGGGAAATAAACAGTGATGTACACAGGAGATGCTAAAGGTTTCAAAATGCATTAAAATTATACAACTCCTTGGGAACTAGTCAAATACATCCCAGGACATTGGGGTAAATTAGGAAACAAACTTACAAAGACATTTCTATCACTGACAGCCACGGGGAGTGAGTTGGGAGCCTGGATTATGGCTAATGTTGTTCCAGCATTTAGGAAAGGCTGTAAGGCAAAGCCAGGGACATAAACACCAATTAGCTTGATGTCAGTGGTGTGAGTGATGTTGGAAGTGATTCTGTGACAGGCGTAACATGCATTTGGAAAGGCAATGATTGATTAGAGATAGTCAGCATAGCTTTGTGCGTATAAAGGAGTGTCTCTCAAACCTGATAGAGGTTGTTTAAGAGGTGACCAAGGAGGTGGATGAAGGCAGAGCAGTAGACGTTGTCTATCCTAACTTCAGCAAGGCCTTTGACAGGGTTTATCATGGTGCACTGGTTAGTAAGGTTAGATCACATGGGATCAGGGAGACCGAGACAAACAGACACAAAATGGGTTTGATAGTAGGAGACAGAGGATGGTGGCAGAGGGTTGTTGTGCAGACTGGGGTCCTCTGACCAGCGGTGTGCCATAAGGATTGGTGCTGGGGCCACGCATGTGCATTATTGACATAAGCGAGAGTATAGGAATTAATTTTAGTAAGTTTGTGGATAGTAAAATAAGTGTTATAGTGGGCAGTGAATATAGTTATCAAAGGTGATCTTAACCCACTGAGCCAGTTGGTCAAGAAATGAAAGGTGGAGTTGAATTCAGGAGCTGGATTTTGTTATAACAAACCAGAGACAACTAAAACAATCAATGGAATAGCTCTGGGCAGTGTTGTCAAAGAGAGAGAGAGAGAGAGAGAGAGAGAGAGAGAGAGAGAAAGAGAGGCAGAAAGTCCAAGAGCTTCAGTTACATTGTTCCTTGGAAGTGGCATCGCAGGTGGACAGGCCAGGGAAAGCAGCATGTGACACATTTCCCCTCATGGAACAGAGCATTGAGTACATGAGTTGATACATCATGATATGGCAGTTTCAGACATTGCTGGGTCTCCAGATGGAATGCTGTGTAGAATTCTGATCCTCCTGCTTTGGGAAGCATATTCTCAAACTGAAAATGGAGGAAAGATTGACAAAGATGTTACTGATACTGGAGGGTTTCACTTGAAAGGAGAGGCTGGATAAGTTGGAAAACAAAACGCTGGGATGAGATATATTTGACAGATAAGGTTAAGAGTATGCAAAGAGATCCTATAGCATACACGAACAAAAGAGCAACTGGAGAGACAACAGATCAACGAGGCCATCCATGTGTGGAACACAGCATCTCCTGTGTACATCACTGTTTATTTCCCGGCTTCTCCAGTGTTTTTTCCACAGTCAGTTCTGACATGAAATTTTTGTTTCTGATCTCGCCATTTTCTGTTGTTCCAGGAAACACAGGAGGTGGACGAGAGCCTAAATGAACATTTCATGTCAGAACGTACTATGGACAAAGACTTGGAAACAAAGGGAAATAAACAGTGATGCCTTATAAAGAGTCCCCATTACAGAAGAGGTGGTGCTGGAGATCTTAGAACACAAAGGTAGAGAAAGCCCTAGGTCCTGAACAAGTGTATCCCAGAACATTGTGGCAAAGTTGCAGCAGAGACAGTGGCAGAGATATTTGTGTCGTCCTTCATATTTCCCTTGGGCGTATGTGACTGAGGGGTGAGCTTATAAAGTATCCAAAACCTCAACTAATGTTCAGGAGAGACAGGTTTGAATCCCACCATCAGAAATGAAGGAATTTCAATTCAATAACTAAAAAATAATAATTAACAATCCATAAAGGAATATGAGACCATTGCTGATGTACCAAAACCCAAACCTTTGTCCTTTAGAGAAGGACATCTGCCTATCCTCATGTGATCTGCACGACAGAGTGTTTGCCTCTAAATGACCCTCTGAAACGGCCAAGCAAGCTCAAGGACAGCTAGGGCTGGATAAGAAAGGCTGGTCAGGCAGAGACACTGACATCCCATACCTGACTTAAAAAACAATCCATTAGGATGCTCCTACTGGAACTGCACTGGGACCAGTGTCCTGGCCAATCATGTCGGTAGGTTTATGGACAGGGGTTTAAACTGACAGAGAGGATGCAGGGACAGGGTTCAGGTGAAAGGAGCTTTCCAAATCCAAAGAAAAGCATTGGAGCAGCATGGGAATGTGGCTGAAGACATTCAGAAAGGAACAGGATTGGACAAAGTTTAACTAAAACTGTACATCAGTGAATATGGATGCGACAGGAGATTGTGGGAAAGAGGAAATTATGTTTTTCTTTGGAATGGACAAAGTCTCCACAATCAGTTGGATGGATTTTTGACAGACAGATAAATGAGATTTAGACACCAGGGAGACGTGGTTACCGGGCGATTAAGAGGTGGAATGTATTAAGTCGATGGTTTAGTCGTGCGGGGTCTTAAGCAGAATGGGAAAAGAGGGTTGGGTAACGCTGAAAGTAATTGGCAACAAAGGCATTACAGAGAAAGCTTTTGGCCTCAGATCATGAAGTAGAGTCAGTCCGAATGTAAATTCTGGCTACGACGTGCCAAGGACACAAGTAGCAGAACAATTTTAGCCACCGAACAGCATTTTATTGCTCATCACTGCATTAAACACAAATTCCATTGTAATTTTTATTAGAGGCATAGTGATAATTTTTGGAAACTTCAATATTGGTATAATCTGTGACAATCACACCAACAAAAGTGATATTAGAAAAAGAGTTCAGAGAATGTTTCTGTGACTGTTTCTTTGAATAACACATTGGGCAACTGGCTCGGGGTGTAACAATCTTAAGTTGACCACTGTGTCATGAAGTTTAGGGAATGAGTAATGTCACACTGAGAGGTCCTCCGGGAAATTGTGATAAAGTACAGTTCAAAGGGATATAAAATTTTTGAGTGACTCACGGAGAGGGCATGCCACAACTAGACACAAAAATAGGAGAAAGTGAGGACTGCAGATGCTTGAGATCAGAGCTGGAAATGTGTTGCTGGAAAAGCGCAGCAGATCAGGCAGCATCCAAGGAGCAGGAGAGTCGACGTTTCGTGCATGAGCCCTTCTTCAGGAATTAAGAGGGCTCATGCCCGAAACATCGACTCTCCTGCTCCTTGGATGCTGCCTGACCTGCTGCGCTTTTCCAGCAACACATTTTCAGCTAGAAACAAAAGTAGCCAATTACATGAGTTTGAGAGAAGAACTGATCAAGGGAAACAGGCTAAACAGACTGAAATGTGTGTCTGTAAACAAACAGTGGAAAACATTTGAAGGGATAGTGTAAAACATTCAACAAGAAACTCATACCCGTCACTCACTCAAAACAAAATGGATCATATTAGATTATCAGGCTGAGAAGATCAGAAAAAGTATTTAAAATTCTGTGGTGATAGCGAGGGTTTAAGCAGTAAGTATTAAAGGGAGATTGCGATGGGTCTGCTAGCAGGAGGAGGGCACTGGCAAGGGGATTGTTGTCAGTGTTTAAGGATACGATAGGAACAGGCAGAGGTGAAGGTACTGGAGGTGGTGAGAGTGTTACAGAGAGTGATCAGGGCCTGAATGGTGTTACAAAGTCAGTATGGATTACTGCAGCTGGATGGGTTTGCAGAGATGGGAGGGACATATGTATCTTTATTTATTCAGTGGATGTGGGTGTCACTGATTGTACCAGCATTCTTTACCCCATTGCTAATTACCCAGAGGTTAGCTCAGAGTCAGTCATATTGCTGTGGGTCTGGAGTCACGTGTAGGCTAGACCAGGTAAGAGTGTTAGATGTCCTTCCCTTAAGGAGGTAAGTGAACCTGATGAGCTCTTCCTACTGATCAACAATGCTTTTATGGTGACCTCACCAATGTCTTGTCCAGATTCAACATGACATCCCAACTCCTACTCTCAATGCTCTGCCCAATGAAGGTAACCATCTCAAATGCCTGCTTCACCAGCCTGTCTACCTATGACACCTCTTTTAAAGAACTGTGTACCTGCATCCCTGCGTCACTGACTGACAACACTAACCAGGGCTTGAACATTAACTGTATAAGTCCCACCCTGGTTTATTTTACCAAAGTGGAACACTTCGCATTTATCTAATTAAACTCCATCTGCTATTCTTCAGCAGTACTGCTAATCCTGTTGTATCACAGATAACCTTCTTCACTGCCTACTATATCACCAATGTTAGCGTTACCCACAAACTTAAATACCAGTAAACCAATATTCCCATCCAAACCATTTATCCACATGACAAACAACAATGGACCCACTACACCGCTGGTCACATGCCTCCATTTGGAAAATCAAAACATCTCCTAGCACACTCACTCTCCTACTATCAAGACAATTCTGCACCTAATGGATATCGCATCCTTTCACATTGACCTGATGTTATTACCAAGTCTACCTCAAGGAACGTAGAATGCAGATCAGTGCAAGACTCTTCGGCCCTTTTTGTCATGCTGACCTTTTATCCTCCTCTAAGATCAAACAAACCTACACTTAACTCATTTTACTATCATCCATGTACCCATTCAAGAGTTTATACAATTAGTTCAATTTATCATTTCTCTGCCCATTCTTTTTCCAGCTGATGTATTGATTGGTGTATCATTTGATATCCTTACTCGTTCTTAACAACTCCACCAAAATTTTTATCATTTGCAAAATTACTAATCGCACCATTGACATTTTCAACTGAATTACAATGAGGGGTGCAGCACCTACCCTTGCAATACCCCATTTGAAACAGACCATCCAAAGCTTCCTCACCCTCTGCTTGTGGTGGTACGTACACAGCAGTTAGTGTAGCAGCAGTAAAATCCCGTGGTAGAGTGAACATTGGAATATTATTTCACTGGCAGGAGAGATTAAGATCTTCCAAACCCTGTTGACTTCTTTGTCCAAGGTAATTTTGTCTCCAACTCCAACAAGATGGTAAAGATTGAGTGAGGTTACAGATGCGGAGAAGGGTCAGGTGGTTTGATAATGTTACACAAAGGGAGGATTGATAGGAAAGGCTGTCGGGACTGGAGGACTTTATACAGATGAGGAGGTTGAGAGGGATGTTAAAATGTTAGAGGCAATGAGGTGGCTAGGACAGGATGGAGGAGTCCTCTGAAGACTGGAGAAAGTTACAGTGATATCATGTGCTGTGCAGCGTGGATAAGGTACACAGATGGGAAGGTTGGTAACGTCTGAGGGATGTCACAGAGACAGGATTGGCTGTCGGTACTGGACATGATGACAGAGATATGGATTAGATAGATTTTTGGGGATAGTGACCATAACTCTAAGTTTCAACGTTATTGTGTAAAGAGGTAAGGATTGTGCAGAAGTTAAGTGTCTAAATTTGGGAAAGGCCACTTGTCATTTGATTATCACTATCATTCAACTTAATCACTATCATTAGACAGGATCAGACAACCAAACACTGGGAGGAATTATATGCAGTTGAGGATACAATCGGAAAGTGGGAGCATTTTAAAATGATACAGTGAGAATTCCGGGCCAGTGGGTCCCGGGAACAGTGAATGGAAAGGGCAGCAGGTCCGGCGAATACTGATTAAGCGATATCGTGAGTTTGATAAAGAAAATACCGTACAATTAAAAAAAACACAGGTGAAAACCTTCAAATGTAGAGAGAGTGCAAGGGGGTTCTTAAAAAAGAGGGGCAATCAATGGGCATGAAATATCCTTGGCAGATACTAGTAAGGAAAAGCCACAAGGTATGTTATTAGTTTTGTTACAGTAAAAATGTTCCCAGCTAAAGGGTACGACCTGTTAGACACATAAAGGGACCTTCTGTGCATGGAGCCAGAGGAAGTATGTGAGGTCTTCAATGAATACTTCCCACCTGTACTCACAAAGGGGAAAAACATTGTAGCTGCGGATTTCAGTCGGGATGATTAGGTTCTAGAACATGGTAAGATCAATAAAGATGAGGTATTAAATGTTTTCACAGGCATAAAGGTGGAGAAATCCCCGGTGCCCAATGCAATGTATCCAAGGATGCTAATGGAGGTAAGGGAGGAGATTGCTGGGGCCCTGGTGGATATATTTAATACTTTGCTGACCACCAGCGAAGTGCCGAATGACTGGAGGATAGCTAATGTGGTTCCTTTGTTCAAGAAACCACTCTCTGGGTGAAGAGGTTTCTCCTTGTCTCATTTCTAAACAGGCTTCCAATTACTCAACTCTGGTGCTATTCGGATCTTAATCTCTCCTGCCAGTGAAATAATATTCCAATGTCCACTCTACCACGGGATTTTACTGCTACTAAACTAACTGCTGCGTACATACCACCACAAGCAAAGGGGGAGGAAGCTCTGGATGGGCTGTACTCCATCACTAACACCCTGGAGACAGAACACCCCGATTCCCTGTGTATTGTATCTGGTGACTTCAATCAAGCCAATCTGAGGAAGGTGTTGCCCAGGTACCACCAGGACGTTATCTGCCCATCAGGAGCCCGCAATTTTTAGACCACTGTTACACCACTGGGAACGATGCTGACCATTCCACCTCCCATCCTCATTTCAGCCATGTGTCTTCTCCCAGCTTACAGGCATAAGCTCAAGCAGGAGACCTCCTCGCGGATACAGGTCCAGTGCTGGTTGAGGAGGCGGAGGATCAACTCTGGGGCTATCTGGAATCAGCTGATTGGGTCGTGTTCAAACAGACCGCAGGTACCTTGAACAAGTATGCTACCACTGTCACAGGCTTTATCAGCAAGTGTGTGGAGGACTGCACACCGAGGCAGTCAACCCAGGTGTTCCCCAATAGGAAACCCTGGATGAATCAGGATATACAGAACCTGCAAAAACAAGGAGTGAGGCCTTCTGATCAGGAGACTCACTTGAATATAAGTAATCCAAGTATGGCCTTCGCAGAGCCATTAAGAGAGCCAAGGGCCAACACCGATCCAAACTAGAGCCCCAGACAGACACCCGGCGACGATGGCTGCAGCTGGAGGGGTTTGCAGTGGGAGGGAGGGAAGATATGTACTTGCATTTATTCATTCATGGAATTTGGATGTCACTGACTGGGCTAGAAATCTTTGCCTCACTACTAATTATCCAGAGGACAGCTCAGAGTCAGCCATATTGATGTGGATCTGGAGTCACATGTTGGCCAGTCCAGGTGAGAATGTCAGATGTTCTACGTTAAAAAGAGGTCAGTGAACCAGATGAGATCTTCCTGCTAATCAACAACGTTTTCATGGTGGTTTCACCAGTCTTGTACAGATGCAACATGACGTCCCAACTCCTACTCTCAATGCTCTGACCAATGAAAGTAACTATCCCAAACACCTGCTTCACCAGCCTGTCTACCTGTGACACCACATTCAAAGAACTGTGTGCCTGGGTCTCTGATTGTCGACACTACCCAGGACCCGAACATTAACTGAACAAGTACCATCCTGGTTTGTTTCATCAAAATGGAACAAATCACATTTACCTAATTAAACTCCATCTGCTATTCTTCAGCCCACTATGCCATCAGTCCTGTTCATCCTGTTGGTTCTTCGCTGTGTCACCAATTTCAGTGTCACCCAAACAACCTTACTTACCAGGAACCAATACTCCTATCCAAACCATGTATCCAAATGACAAACAACTCTGCAACCACGACACTGCAAGTCACATGCTTCCAGTCAGAAAAACAATACGTTTCCCACCCCCTTCTGTCTCCGACCATGAAGCCAATTTTGTATCCAGTTCACTACCTTCTCCTGAATGCCATATCCTTTTACACTGATCTGAGCTTATTACCCAGTTTACCATATGGAACGTAGAACACAGAAGAGTGCAGTACATGTCCCTTCGGCCATGATGTCATGTCAACCTTTAATCCGACTGCAAGATCAAACTAACCTGCAAACTGCTGATTTAATACCATCCTTGTGACTATCCAAGAGTCTATTAAATGTCCCAAATGTATATAATTTTCGATTTTACTTCCACCACTGGCAGTGCATTCCACCCATCCAACTCCTTCTGTGCAAAGAACCTACCTCTGAAATATCCCCTTAACCATCCTCAATTCACTTAAAATTCTACCCTCTTGTGATAGCCATTTTCTGCCACGGGGAAAAATAACATTTCACTATTCACTCTCTCTGTACCTCTCATCGTCTTGTTCACCTCCTCCAAGACCCCCTCACCCTTTTTCACTCCAATGAGAAAAGCCTTCGTTCCCTCAACCTTTCTTCATAAGACATGTACTCCAGTCCAGGCAGCATCCTGGTAAATCTCCTCTTTACCATCTATAAAGCTTTCAATCCTTCCTGTTATGAGGGGACCAGCACTGAACACAATATTCCAAGTGGGGTAAAACCAGGGCTATTCAGAGGTGCAGCATAACCTCACAGCTTTAAAACTAAGCTAATGAAAGCCAACACAACATATTCCTTCTTAACAATCCTATCAACTTGTGTGGCAACTTTGGTGGGATCTCTGGATGTCTACCCCAAGGTCTATCTGTTCCTCCACATTGCCAAATGTCCTGCCTTTATCCCTGCATTCTGCATTCGTTTTCGACCTTCCAAAATGAATCACTTCAATTTTTTCGAGGTTGAACTCCATCTGCCACTTCTCAGCCCAGCTCTGCATCGTGTCAATGTCCCGTTGCAGCCTACAACACCCCTCCACACTATACACCACTCCAGCAACCTCTTGACGTTGACAAACTTATTAACCCACTCTTCCATACCCACTTCCAAGTCATTTTCTAAAAAAAAATGACAAAAAGCAGAGGTTCTAAGACCGATCCCTGCACAACACCACTGGTTACCGACCTGCATCTGAGTGATTTCGC
Organism: Hemiscyllium ocellatum; assembly: GCF_020745735.1. Taxonomy (NCBI): domain Eukaryota; kingdom Metazoa; phylum Chordata; class Chondrichthyes; order Orectolobiformes; family Hemiscylliidae; genus Hemiscyllium; species Hemiscyllium ocellatum. The sequence goes on along the minus strand of NW_026869226.1, from coordinate 170,811 downwards.
TCTGTTATCACCCTCTGTTTCCTATGGGCCAGGAATTCAGTATCCAGGCTGGCAGGTTTCCCTGTAACCCATGCTTCCGTACTTTCTGAATGAGCCATTAACGTGTTTTGTCACGTTCTCAAAGGATTCAATAAGATTTGTAAGGCATGACCTGCCCCTTACACAACCATGCTGACTATCTCTAATCAAACTATGGTTTTCAAAGGAATTATAAATCCTGTCTCTCAGAGGCATCTCCAATAATCAGCCCACCACAGACATAAGACTAAATGGTCTGTAATTCCCACGATTAATCCTATTGCCTGTCTCGAACAAGGTAATAACATTTGCCATCCTCCAATTTTCTTGTACGACACCAGTGGACAGGAAGTGGAATGGTCCTCACCAACGGCACAAAAATCTCTTCCCTCGCTACCTGCAGTAACTTTGGAAACATCCCGTCTGGCCCAGAGGATTTATCTATCCTTATGTTTTACATAATTCTCAGCAAATACGCATTCTTAACATCAACCTGTTGACATACATTAGTTCTTTTCACGCTGTTCTCACAAACAACAAGGTCCCTCACAGTAGTGGCTACTGAGGCATAGTATTCATTAAGGACCTCCCCATCTCCTCTGCCTCCAGACACAAGTTCCCTCCACTATGCCTGACCGGCCCTACACTCAATCTGGCCATCCTCTTATTCCTCACATAAGTGGAGAATGCCTTAGTGTTTTCCGTAATCCTTGCTTAATGTTTTGTAATGCCCCCTTGTAGCTGTCCTAAGTCAATTCTTAGTTCCTTTCTAGCTACCTTCAAAGAATCCCTACAGTGTGGAAACAGGCCATTTGGCCCAACAATTCTATACACTTACTCTAAAGTGTATCGCACTCAGAAATATTCCCCCACCCCATTACTCCCCATTTGCCCTGACTAATGCACCAAACCTACACATTCGTGAACACTATGGGTAATTTACCATGGCTGAGTCACCCAACCTGCACATCTTTGCACTGTGGGTGGAAACCGGAGCACCTGGAGGAAATCCACACAGACATGGGGAGAATGTGCAAACTCCAGACAGACAGTTACCTGAGGCTGGAATCAAAATCGGGTCTCTGGACCTATGAGCCACCATGTTTCTCCACGTAACTCTACAAAGCCCTGTCTGTCCTTGCTTCGTCAACCTTAAATAAGCTTCCTTGTTCATCTTGACTAGATAGTCTACATCCCTTCGAACAGTGTTAAATATGTCACTAAAGACCATTTGGACAATGTGCACTGCTCTGCCTTCATCCATCTTTGGCCACCTCGTCAATGAGTCACTCCGGTTTGTGATACACGGTTTCCCACTCACAAAGCCATGCTGACCATCTTGAATCAACCCTTGCCTTCTAAATATGCGTCGCTCCTTTCTATCAGAATCTCCTCCAACAAGTTTCCCATCATTGGGCTCACGGGGCTGTAATTTCCTGGCTTTTCTCTGCAACCTTTAAGTGATGAAACAGCATTAGCCGCCCTGCAGTCTTCCGACACCTCACTGTGTCTGTTGAAAATATAACTATCTTTGTTAGGGACACTGCAATCTCTTCCCTCGCTTCCCACAAAAAAATCTAGGTTCGACCTAATGAGCTACTGAGGATGGATCTACCTTTATTTGTTTTAAGATTCCAGCACTTTATATTCTCTGTTGATGATTCTTTCCAAGGCATCACTATTATTTTCCAAAGTTCCTGAGCTTCCATGTCTTTCTCCACAAGATTTATTTTGTTTAATATCACATCCAAATCCTCTGTTTCTACACATAGAAGATCTTATTTATATTTAATGGGCACTATCCTTGAACAAGTTACCCCTCTGCCCTTACTGAAACTTACATAAAGGCTTCTGAAAATTCACATAGGACGTATCCCCCATAACAACACGCCCCACCTACACCCTTTTCTACTCTGCCATTTATATTTACAACAACAAATAAAGTCCAACTGGTTCAAAAACAATTTTTATTTTACAAAATGTGTTTCTATGGGTCCAATTATTGTTTATTCACATATCCTTTCTAAAGTATATCAGCATGCTGTCAGGCTAACACGATTTGGTTTCAGACTGACAGCAGAAAGGGTTGACGGAGTTCTTGTTTGTCAATCTGAAATAGGTAGCTCCCAGGCTCATCAGATATTAGAGAAGGCAAATACAATGCGGCCACTTATTACAAAGGGAATGTTGTGTTGCAAAAACTATACAAGATACGAGTCAGACCACACCTACAATATTATGAACGGCATGAGTGCCCGAAGGAAAGATATTCTTCCAACGGAGGCAGGCCACAGAAGGGTAACTCGGCTAATCCTGAGAATGGATGAACTTTCAAATGGGAAGAGGTGGAGGAGATTGAGGTTGAATCCATTGATGTTTAGAAAAATGAGACAGGAATTGAATGTAACTTCCAAGATTCTGAAGGGCGTTGACATGGTAGATGCTGGGAAGTTAGAAAATAGAACAGTACTGCACAGCTATAGACCCTTCGGCCCACCATGGCTGTGCTTGTCCATGGTGCTGTTCTCGACATATACCACCTGCCTGCACATGATCCATATCCCTCTATTCTCTGCCTGTTCATGTTTCTGTGTAAAAGCCACTTCAAAACTTCACACACATTTCTGCTGAGAGGACCGCCCACACTCCTACATCTCATGGTCTTAACTCAAACACCATATCTACATTATAACATTGTGGGTCACTGCTCACAAAACTCCTTTATAATGAGATTATGAGATATTTATAATTACACTGCATTTAATCTACAATAGACAATTTTGTGGCTGGCTCCTTGATATGATCTTATAGAAAACCATCTCATATGTAATCCTGGATTCTATCCGATACAGCCCTGATATCTAGTCGGGATGGAGACCACTGTCACACACAGTTACTGTACTGCCCTTGCTACAAGTATATTCAGTGTCCTGACCGTAACCATATTGACATTACCATCACTGCCTGGTGCCAACAAATAATTCCTGCTAACGGCTGCTGCTGCGTGTTTATTCTCAGCTCCACCCAAATAGATTCCAACATTTGACCTTCAGATCCTCATGACTGTCTCATTAATGCATTAATCTCATCCTTTCTTCACAACTTGCTGGCTTTTTGCCTAGCCTGCCGAGATCCCAACTACCCTTCAATATTCCCTTCCCAGCGATGGTCATTCTGCAGCTACATCTCCGGAATGACGGTTCCATTACGTCTGTTCACTGTCATTCCATCTGCCTTATGGCGAATGCAGAGAGTCATTCCTCAGTAGTGGGGGGCTGAATAGATGAGAAGAGGTTACAGATTTAGGGAGGCTTACAGGGGCTCGAGGATGCTAGAGTTAAACAGAGTTACATCTGGTCAAGAATGTCAATGGGACAAAGGTGTTTGGTGATTGGAGGAATTTACAGTGATAGAGGGAGTTGGATTACATTCTGGAGATAGGGATAGGTATGGATGTAGGGAGAGGCAGGCAGACTGAGAGGTAGAGACAGGGGGTGTTTCAGGGAGAAGAGAACCGTGTATACTAACAGAGATATGGAAGGTTGTAATGACTGAAGATGCTTACAGATACAAGAGGGCCTCTAGGTCCTGGAGACTACATAGATAGAAAGGCAAGGGAGAATGCCAGGTTGCTGGGTTGGAGACAGTTACACAGATGGGGAGTGTTGCACAAGCTGAAAGAGTTTCCTGTGGTCGGGAGGGTGGAGGGAAAGATGGTGAAATTTAATTTAATTAGCATCAAAGAATTGGAGAAGGATAAGGAGATTATAGATGGATGTAGAGACTGGATGAGTTGGCACTGAAAGTGAGTCTTATTGGAACTGGACAGTCCCAAAGATTGCAGTTGGTGATAAGATCAGGAATTCGTCAGGGTCTTAAAGTGATTACACAACAAGGGAACATTAAAGGGGCTCCATAGATTGGGGATGTTGACAGGATTGGAAGAGGTTATACTGAAGGGGACAGCTTAATGAACTGTAGATGTTTATGGAGATAGTGGACAAGTTGGAGCAGTTTACAGAGACATGAAGGTTTTTAGGACATTACTAAGATACACAGTCTTTAGTTAATGCAAGCTTGTGAAGCTTAATGGGACTGCAGGACTGAAGAAAAGTACACACAGCAGTGGTGGCTGCAGATATTAATGGATTAGAGAGAGAATTGCAGGTTAGAGTGTGTGTGGACTTCAGATTCTGACAGATATTGTCGGACCTGGAGTAGCCTTGGCAAATGGGGTGCTTGCATTTATATAAGGTGCTGAAGGGGCTGGAAGTGGGAAAGGATGTAGGGAGGGTTGTAGAGGCAGTTGGTGATTAGAAATAGGGAGGGCTGCAGAGACTGCATGGTATTAGACAGATGGCGGTTTCGAAGAGGAGGGGAAAGTGACAGAAATAGAGAAATTGCAGTGGCTGAAGAGGATTCAGCAAACAGGAGGTTGAAAGATGCAGGACAATGTTACAAAGACAGGGACTGTTGTATGGATGGGAGGACCATGCAACGGCAGGGAGGGCTTTAAATCCTGTTGGATAGTATTTTGCAGAGATAATGAGAGTTTCACGACTAAAAGTAGTTAGATCGATCAGGAGAGTTAGAGGATATTTGATCAGCTTTGAATGGAAGGTTTTTTCCAATGATAAGGAGAATTGTCGAGGCTGGAACAGGTGACATAGATAGGGAGCGTTTGAAGGAGGATATTCAGAAAAATGGTGGGCTGTAGGGGTGGGACACGGTGAGAGTCACAGACAGAATTAGGGCAGCACATGAAGGTAATGGAAATGAGTATTGTAGTCATAAGGGGAGGATGTGAAAGTTACAAAGATTTGTAGTGACCAGCATTATATCTGACTCTTGTCTTCCGGGTCGAAAGTTAGAGGCCACTAACTTCTCCCTGTGCTGTTTACTGTGAGTAACTTTACTGGTTGCAGAATTTACTAAAGGCTTTAGATCTGCCTCTCGGTCTCTCTCTGGCTGACCAACCATCTTCAATGTGGTGATGGATGAGTCAGGAGTTGGAATATCCTGAGTATCTGCAGGAGACAGAGAAACAGACAGAATGGGTAATTAGAATGATGCAGTGAGGATTACTCATATAGAGGAGCACTGAGTCCAACAGAGATCTGGAGAAAGCCAGTCTCCGTCCCAGACTTCTGCTGCCTCCTTCTCTGGAGTGAAGAATTCTGTTATCTCAGGATCTTAGACCAGCTGTAAAAGCGAGAGGCATTGACAGAGGCAGCAGATAGACATTGAGGGATACCACATGGAGAGTTAATGAGTGATATCACTAGAGCGCAGGAAGGTATCAGGATGAAACCATGGTGTCAAAAGAAGGGGTTCTGCTGCAGTGAGCACTGCTACCAGTACTCAGAGAGTAGTCAGCTATTTTACAGGGATGGTACAGCGCTGGGACCTGGTCAATCATATGACCAGGATTATGTAGAGTGCTTTAAACTGACACAGAAAAGGAGGGACAGGGCTCAGCTGAAAGGAAATTCCCAATTCCATAGAGAAATGTTGAAATATTGAAACATGGGGATGTGGCTGAGGAGAAACAGAAAGAAACAGGAAGACACTGAGTTTAAGTAAAATTGTACATCAACAGATAAGTTTGTAACAGGAAATTGTGATTTTAAAAGTAAATTAATGCTTCTTAATTTGAATGCATGAAGCATTTGCAATAAGGGATTTACTCGTGTGACTTGTGATTACTATCTAATCACCATCACGGAGACACGGTCACAAGGTGAACAAAACGGTGAGGTATTAATATTCACAGGACACAACATTGTGGAAGGTCAGGCAGAATGGGAAGCAGAACGGGGAACTCTCACCATTAGAGATTGCAATAGATGGCTAAGACAATATGTGGCTTCAGATTATCAAACAGTCGGAGACCAAATTCTGGGTAATAAGGATCAGAACATAGGACTGGACGGACAGGTGTTCAGGGCCCCTTATAAGCATTCCAGTTTTAGACACTGCATTAACAGGGAATTATTGGAATTTGTAACAAATGCACTGGGATAATAGTGAATGAATTCAATCTTCCTATCTCACCATCTCATTGGTAATGGGTCACAGACAAGGCTGAGTCTCTCCCATTCTCAAGGGAATCTGTTGGTGGGTGTACAGATCGATTTGGCCTTCCACAGACTCTGTTACACTTGGGGCAGAAGGTGACTGTGGGAAGGGGGTGGGTGGGGCATTGGTGTGACAGTGCGCTCCTTGTACTGTTTTCTCCTGGATTCCCCTTTTTCCCCACAGCAAATCTCGAGGTGCGCAACCCCTACGCTGCTGCAGGAAGTCGAGATTAGAAAGTTATAATCCCCGACCATTACCACCCTATCATTCTTACAGATATCTGAGATCGCCGACGTATTTGCTGTTCAATTTCCCGCTGACTACTGCGGACCTGTACTACCGTCATATCAAACTGATCATCCAGCCGTATTTCTCAGTTCCATGAATAAAGCTTCGCTGGCCGTTCTCGAGGAATATCCTCTCTAAGCGCTGCAGTGATGTTTTCACTGATCAAAATCACCAAACACCCTCCTCTCTTGCTTCCCATTCTATCCTTCCTATAGCATCTGTGCCTGGAACTTTGAGCTGCCTGTCAAGGCCCTCACTCAGCTTTGTTTCTGTAACTCCTGTAATTTAACATTCCCATGATACCAACCAACCGAGTGTTCATCTGCCTTACTTTTCAAGCCTTTTACATTGAGGTAAATGCAGTTTAATTGATAGTTTTCCCTTAATGCCTGCTGTGCTCTTGCCTGCTTATTAATTGAAATTAATCTCTTGAAATTCTGTCTCAGCCTCAACCTTCAGACTGTAGCCTGAGACCATCCTCACACTATGGACAACACCCTCACCTTTCCTGTCATCTGCAAACCTAATAATGATACCTTCTGCTTTCACATCCGAGCAATTAATGCCCATAATGCACAGATCGCTGTGGCACACCCGCTGGACAAAGACTTTCAATCACAAAACCAACCAACATTGCCAAATGTCCCTGCTGCCATGATGGTAATCCTTTAACACCGGTGTAGGCAACACAACGTTATTGGGGGAAACCGCGTGGAAACAGATACTTCGGTGTTTCTCATCCATGCTCGCCATATAACCAAAATTAAACAAGTCCCGTTCCCCTGTATTTGGCCTCAATCCCACTAAACCCATCCTATCCAGAAACTCATCCGATTACCATTGCAATTTTCTGACTGCAGTAGCCTCCTCCACTTCCTCTGGTAGCTCATTTCATACATGCACAACCTTGTGTATGGGAAATGTGCCTCAGGTACTTTGTCAATTTCAGACCACTCACCTTAAACCTATGCTCTCGAGTATTCAACTCACCCCAGCCTGGGTAAAACACGTAAATGCTCAGTTCACAACCCTTCCATAAAATCATGTCGCAGCGCTACGCAGCCGGTAAAGATGTCCAGCCTATTCCACCTCACCCTACAGTCCAAAAACTGACGACATCCTTGGCTCTATTTTGGCTCAATTTCACGTGCCATTTGTTTTAATTTTTCAAGATGTAAATTAAACTGGACAACAACGAGCTGTTGGAAACAGACAGTTAAGTGAGTGGGCAAGTGAGGCAGTTGCAGCTCTGGTGAAACTCCTTCTTTTTGAGTCACTCAGCAACAAGAGGCGTGAAGGTGACTCAGGCGTGAGAGCTCTTCACATCGAGAACAAAAAGCAATCAAGTGCAGTTAGCACCTCTCCCGGAGTGGGGGAGGGGTGAGATAATTACCTTTTGACTTCAGTTCCTCTGTTCAGAAACTGCCTTTTAAATTGAGGTGAACAGAAACTGCATTTCTAATAAGCACCATGGAATTTAGCAAGATTTATTGAGTCGCTTCTCGTCGATGTGGAACACGGCCTGCTCAGCTTTGTGCATTTTCCCTGTAGTCCGGTGTGTTTCATGTTCCGTGTAAACGTGAAAGTTGTCCTGTTTCGAGCAATGGGTGAAATAATTTAGCAAAGCAAGAATTGAAATTGCAGTAATGCCAAGCGGTTCATGGTTATTTGACCAAATCATAAGCGAACATGTATGCTCACGCACTCACAGATACATTTGTAGCTGAAAAGAGTCTGAGAAGATAGCCTCAGTTTACCATTGATTTTTATCCGGATTGACGGGCTATCATTATTTGTTGCGAAATTGAGATTGTAGCCGGCACATCCACGCAGCTGTGCGAGTCCGAGAGTGATGATGGAACCCTTTTCACGTGACTTTCTATCTGTTGTGGTTCTGTTCGCCGAGCTGGGAGTTTTTGCTGCAGTTCGGCGAACAGAACCACAACAACGGACACCCGAGCTACAAATCTTTAATCAGACTTTAAACTTTCCATCTGTTGTCATGCAGGAGCTAAATTGGAAATGCAAGAAAATGGACAACAGGTGGAGTTGGTAGTGTGGCCGAGCGGTCTAAGGCGCTGGATTTAGACTCCAGTTTCGACAGGGGCGTGGGTTCGAATCCCACCACTGCCATTGCTACTGATCAGCTGCAACGGCGCAGCTCGTTGAAATGCTATTGCCACCACGGATGTAGTTCTGTTCAGAACAGAATTCGATTTGCTTCCTCGGTAATTAGCTATCAAGTGGGAAAGTGCCAAATTGTCTCTGCTGCAGTGATCGTGTTCGCCTCCTGCGTGGAAAATTGCAAACAGCTCTCCTGTTGCTTTACGTTCCAAGCATGTTGAGATTTTACTGGAACCGAATGGAGACTGCTATTTCATCGCTGTTGTGAAACAAAGTCCTGCGGTGAGTCGATTCATCGTTATTTGGCTTTCAGGCGAATGGGAAAATCGTTCCGATGAATTTTGATGTCATATGTTATTGAATTTCTCCAATTTCCTTCGTTTCTGTCCCGGAGACACCTGAAGGGAAAGGTAATCTAATCGAGACTGTGATTGGTGAAATTCACTTTTTGTGGCCCATTCTTATTATGTTCTTTCTTTCTCTCTTTTCAGCATTGTCTGGGAAATGGTGGTGCACTAAGGCTCCAGTATGATTGAAAGACTATTTTGGAATTGCCCTGTTGTTAGTAGTGAGCTTACTTTATGGCTCATGCCCTCGGAGTGTCTCACATTTAGCATTCATGCTCACTGTATCTGAAAATGCATTTGCTTTGCCAGTTTTGTTTGTGTTCCGTGTCAAATGCTTTCTGTTTTGCGATTCGTTCAATGCATTACGAATTAACAGGTTTTCTGTGGTAACTTCCAGCTGCAAAAACTCCTCAACTGAGGATCTGGGAAAATTTCACAGAGTATGGTCAGTCGGAACAAAAGTAAGGATGCCCTTCGTTTCTGCAGTGTTTCACAATACTACCTTTGCAGTGAGCAGTCGAACGGACTAAATGATTGTGCCACAGACTGCGACGGCCAGCTCTGCTTAAAATGTTATCCTGTTGAAGCCGGTGTAAGCAACACAACGTAATTGGGCTACACCGCGTGGAAACAGATACTTCGGTGTATCTCGTCCATGCATACCACATAGCCAAAATTAAACAAGTCCCATTAAACAACGAGCGATTGGAAACAGAAAGGTGAAAGGTAGAATGGCTTCAACTTTCAGTGTCGGATATCACTGAGCTGCAGCAGGGGCGGCTGTGGGCTTGTTTCTGTAGCATAGTGATCATCACGTTCACCTTCCGCAAGATAGGTTCCCGCGGTCGAAACTGTTTTGTTCTTCATCTGCAGCCTTTTACATGGACAAGAACGGAGCTTTCTTGCTTGCTTTCCCATCTGCAAACCTGCCTTCGAATTTGCTTGAACAAATCTGCTCTCTTAGTGAAATGCAATGCATTTCCATTTGATTACTGTGCAGAGCATTGTAAAGATATTCTCCAAACTGCTTCTGATCATGTGCCATTCAGTTTGAGAGTGTAGTTACCGATCCTTCCCCGAACGGCAAGACCGCATTTGCATTCCTTGCTCAGGCGGCCCGGTTCAAAGACAGGGAAGAAGCTGATGCGCTGGTGCCACAGTGCCCCACGGATTCCTCAATTAGTCTGTCTGTCAAATGTACCCCCAAAGTCGTATCTGAAAGACCTCATTTGGAAGCTGTCTGTCGTTATTCAAAGTGCGAGATTTGCCACCAGAGGTCCTGAATCATGTTTTGGAGCAGTTCGCACGTTAGTGGCTCATTCAATCAGCAACAGCAATGAAAGAAATTGCACTCTCAGAGGAACCTCTGGACCTGTGCTTTCAAAGCTAGTATTAAGGTGCGTCCCGAGATCTAAGCCATGTTGGAATTTAAACGGAGGAATCGACAAAGAGGCTGCAGAATAACATCGCATCCTTTTGGTTTTCTTTAAATCACTGATGAGCAGGAAAATGTAAACGGGGAGAGCGACTGGGAAAGTGAGGCAGTTGCAGCTCTGGTGAAACTCCTTCTTTTTGAGTCACTCAGCAACAAGAGGCGTGAAGGTGACTCAGGCGTGAGAGCTCTTCACATCGAGAACAAAAAGCAATCAAGTGCAGTTAGCACCTCTCCCGGAGTGGGGGAGGGGTGAGATAATTACCTTTTGACTTCAGTTCCTCTGTTCAGAAACTGCCTTTTAAATTGAGGTGAACAGAAACTGCATTTCTAATAAGCACCATGGAATTTAGCAAGATTTATTGAGTCGCTTCTCGTCGATGTGGAACACGGCCTGCTCAGCTTTGTGCATTTTCCCTGTAGTCCGGTGTGTTTCATGTTCCGTGTAAACGTGAAAGTTGTCCTGTTTCGAGCAATGGGTGAAATAATTTAGCAAAGCAAGAATTGAAATTGCAGTAATGCCAAGCGGTTCATGGTTATTTGACCAAATCATAAGCGAACATGTATGCTCACGCACTCACAGATACATTTGTAGCTGAAAAGAGTCTGAGAAGATAGCCTCAGTTTACCATTGATTTTTATCCGGATTGACGGGCTATCATTATTTGTTGCGAAATTGAGATTGTAGCCGGCACATCCACGCAGCTGTGCGAGTCCGAGAGTGATGATGGAACCCTTTTCACGTGACTTTCTATCTGTTGTGGTTCTGTTCGCCGAGCTGGGAGTTTTTGCTGCAGTTCGGCGAACAGAACCACAACAACGGACACCCGAGCTACAAATCTTTAATCAGACTTTAAACTTTCCATCTGTTGTCATGCAGGAGCTAAATTGGAAATGCAAGAAAATGGACAACAGGTGGAGTTGGTAGTGTGGCCGAGCGGTCTAAGGCGCTGGATTTAGACTCCAGTTTCGACAGGGGCGTGGGTTCGAATCCCACCACTGCCATTGCTACTGATCAGCTGCAACGGCGCAGCTCGTTGAAATGCTATTGCCACCACGGATGTAGTTCTGTTCAGAACAGAATTCGATTTGCTTCCTCGGTAATTAGCTATCAAGTGGGAAAGTGCCAAATTGTCTCTGCTGCAGTGATCGTGTTCGCCTCCTGCGTGGAAAATTGCAAACAGCTCTCCTGTTGCTTTACGTTCCAAGCATGTTGAGATTTTACTGGAACCGAATGGAGACTGCTATTTCATCGCTGTTGTGAAACAAAGTCCTGCGGTGAGTCGATTCATCGTTATTTGGCTTTCAGGCGAATGGGAAAATCGTTCCGATGAATTTTGATGTCATATGTTATTGAATTTCTCCAATTTCCTTCGTTTCTGTCCCGGAGACACCTGAAGGGAAAGGTAATCTAATCGAGACTGTGATTGGTGAAATTCACTTTTGTGGCCCATTCTTATTATGTTCTTTCTTTCTCTCTTTTCAGCATTGTCTGGGAAATGGTGGTGCACTAAGGCTCCAGTATGATTGAAAGACTATTTTGGAATTGCCCTGTTGTTAGTAGTGAGCTTACTTTATGGCTCATGCCCTCGGAGTGTCTCACATTTAGCATTCATGCTCACTGTATCTGAAAATGCATTTGCTTTGCCAGTTTTGTTTGTGTTCCGTGTCAAATGCTTTCTGTTTTGCGATTCGTTCAATGCATTACGAATTAACAGGTTTTCTGTGGTAACTTCCAGCTGCAAAAACTCCTCAACTGAGGATCTGGGAAAATTTCACAGAGTATGGTCAGTCGGAACAAAAGTAAGGATGCCCTTCGTTTCTGCAGTGTTTCACAATACTACCTTTGCAGTGAGCAGTCGAACGGACTAAATGATTGTGCCACAGACTGCGACGGCCAGCTCTGCTTAAAATGTTATCCTGTTGAAGCCGGTGTAAGCAACACAACGTAATTGGGCTACACCGCGTGGAAACAGATACTTCGGTGTATCTCGTCCATGCATACCACATAGCCAAAATTAAACAAGTCCCATTAAACAACGAGCGATTGGAAACAGAAAGGTGAAAGGTAGAATGGCTTCAACTTTCAGTGTCGGATATCACTGAGCTGCAGCAGGGGCGGCTGTGGGCTTGTTTCTGTAGCATAGTGATCATCACGTTCACCTTCCGCAAGATAGGTTCCCGCGGTCGAAACTGTTTTGTTCTTCATCTGCAGCCTTTTACATGGACAAGAACGGAGCTTTCTTGCTTGCTTTCCCATCTGCAAACCTGCCTTCGAATTTGCTTGAACAAATCTGCTCTCTTAGTGAAATGCAATGCATTTCCATTTGATTACTGTGCAGAGCATTGTAAAGATATTCTCCAAACTGCTTCTGATCATGTGCCATTCAGTTTGAGAGTGTAGTTACCGATCCTTCCCCGAACGGCAAGACCGCATTTGCATTCCTTGCTCAGGCGGCCCGGTTCAAAGACAGGGAAGAAGCTGATGCGCTGGTGCCACAGTGCCCCACGGATTCCTCAATTAGTCTGTCTGTCAAATGTACCCCCAAAGTCGTATCTGAAAGACCTCATTTGGAAGCTGTCTGTCGTTATTCAAAGTGCGAGATTTGCCACCAGAGGTCCTGAATCATGTTTTGGAGCAGTTCGCACGTTAGTGGCTCATTCAATCAGCAACAGCAATGAAAGAAATTGCACTCTCAGAGGAACCTCTGGACCTGTGCTTTCAAAGCTAGTATTAAGGTGCGTCCCGAGATCTAAGCCATGTTGGAATTTAAACGGAGGAATCGACAAAGAGGCTGCAGAATAACATCGCATCCTTTTGGTTTTCTTTAAATCACTGATGAGCAGGAAAATGTAAACGGGGAGAGCGACTGGGAAAGTGAGGCAGTTGCAGCTCTGGTGAAACTCCTTCTTTTTGAGTCACTCAGCAACAAGAGGCGTGAAGGTGACTCAGGCGTGAGAGCTCTTCACATCGAGAACAAAAAGCAATCAAGTGCAGTTAGCACCTCTCCCGGAGTGGGGGAGGGGTGAGATAATTACCTTTTGACTTCAGTTCCTCTGTTCAGAAACTGCCTTTTAAATTGAGGTGAACAGAAACTGCATTTCTAATAAGCACCATGGAATTTAGCAAGATTTATTGAGTCGCTTCTCGTCGATGTGGAACACGGCCTGCTCAGCTTTGTGCATTTTCCCTGTAGTCCGGTGTGTTTCATGTTCCGTGTAAACGTGAAAGTTGTCCTGTTTCGAGCAATGGGTGAAATAATTTAGCAAAGCAAGAATTGAAATTGCAGTAATGCCAAGCGGTTCATGGTTATTTGACCAAATCATAAGCGAACATGTATGCTCACGCACTCACAGATACATTTGTAGCTGAAAAGAGTCTGAGAAGATAGCCTCAGTTTACCATTGATTTTTATCCGGATTGACGGGCTATCATTATTTGTTGCGAAATTGAGATTGTAGCCGGCACATCCACGCAGCTGTGCGAGTCCGAGAGTGATGATGGAACCCTTTTCACGTGACTTTCTATCTGTTGTGGTTCTGTTCGCCGAGCTGGGAGTTTTTGCTGCAGTTCGGCGAACAGAACCACAACAACGGACACCCGAGCTACAAATCTTTAATCAGACTTTAAACTTTCCATCTGTTGTCATGCAGGAGCTAAATTGGAAATGCAAGAAAATGGACAACAGGTGGAGTTGGTAGTGTGGCCGAGCGGTCTAAGGCGCTGGATTTAGACTCCAGTTTCGACAGGGGCGTGGGTTCGAATCCCACCACTGCCATTGCTACTGATCAGCTGCAACGGCGCAGCTCGTTGAAATGCTATTGCCACCACGGATGTAGTTCTGTTCAGAACAGAATTCGATTTGCTTCCTCGGTAATTAGCTATCAAGTGGGAAAGTGCCAAATTGTCTCTGCTGCAGTGATCGTGTTCGCCTCCTGCGTGGAAAATTGCAAACAGCTCTCCTGTTGCTTTACGTTCCAAGCATGTTGAGATTTTACTGGAACCGAATGGAGACTGCTATTTCATCGCTGTTGTGAAACAAAGTCCTGCGGTGAGTCGATTCATCGTTATTTGGCTTTCAGGCGAATGGGAAAATCGTTCCGATGAATTTTGATGTCATATGTTATTGAATTTCTCCAATTTCCTTCGTTTCTGTCCCGGAGACACCTGAAGGGAAAGGTAATCTAATCGAGACTGTGATTGGTGAAATTCACTTTTTGTGGCCCATTCTTATTATGTTCTTTCTTTCTCTCTTTTCAGCATTGTCTGGGAAATGGTGGTGCACTAAGGCTCCAGTATGATTGAAAGACTATTTTGGAATTGCCCTGTTGTTAGTAGTGAGCTTACTTTATGGCTCATGCCCTCGGAGTGTCTCACATTTAGCATTCATGCTCACTGTATCTGAAAATGCATTTGCTTTGCCAGTTTTGTTTGTGTTCCGTGTCAAATGCTTTCTGTTTTGCGATTCGTTCAATGCATTACGAATTAACAGGTTTTCTGTGGTAACTTCCAGCTGCAAAAACTCCTCAACTGAGGATCTGGGAAAATTTCACAGAGTATGGTCAGTCGGAACAAAAGTAAGGATGCCCTTCGTTTCTGCAGTGTTTCACAATACTACCTTTGCAGTGAGCAGTCGAACGGACTAAATGATTGTGCCACAGACTGCGACGGCCAGCTCTGCTTAAAATGTTATCCTGTTGAAGCCGGTGTAAGCAACACAACGTAATTGGGCTACACCGCGTGGAAACAGATACTTCGGTGTATCTCGTCCATGCATACCACATAGCCAAAATTAAACAAGTCCCATTAAACAACGAGCGATTGGAAACAGAAAGGTGAAAGGTAGAATGGCTTCAACTTTCAGTGTCGGATATCACTGAGCTGCAGCAGGGGCGGCTGTGGGCTTGTTTCTGTAGCATAGTGATCATCACGTTCACCTTCCGCAAGATAGGTTCCCGCGGTCGAAACTGTTTTGTTCTTCATCTGCAGCCTTTTACATGGACAAGAACGGAGCTTTCTTGCTTGCTTTCCCATCTGCAAACCTGCCTTCGAATTTGCTTGAACAAATCTGCTCTCTTAGTGAAATGCAATGCATTTCCATTTGATTACTGTGCAGAGCATTGTAAAGATATTCTCCAAACTGCTTCTGATCATGTGCCATTCAGTTTGAGAGTGTAGTTACCGATCCTTCCCCGAACGGCAAGACCGCATTTGCATTCCTTGCTCAGGCGGCCCGGTTCAAAGACAGGGAAGAAGCTGATGCGCTGGTGCCACAGTGCCCCACGGATTCCTCAATTAGTCTGTCTGTCAAATGTACCCCCAAAGTCGTATCTGAAAGACCTCATTTGGAAGCTGTCTGTCGTTATTCAAAGTGCGAGATTTGCCACCAGAGGTCCTGAATCATGTTTTGGAGCAGTTCGCACGTTAGTGGCTCATTCAATCAGCAACAGCAATGAAAGAAATTGCACTCTCAGAGGAACCTCTGGACCTGTGCTTTCAAAGCTAGTATTAAGGTGCGTCCCGAGATCTAAGCCATGTTGGAATTTAAACGGAGGAATCGACAAAGAGGCTGCAGAATAACATCGCATCCTTTTGGTTTTCTTTAAATCACTGATGAGCAGGAAAATGTAAACGGGGAGAGCGACTGGGAAAGTGAGGCAGTTGCAGCTCTGGTGAAACTCCTTCTTTTTGAGTCACTCAGCAACAAGAGGCGTGAAGGTGACTCAGGCGTGAGAGCTCTTCACATCGAGAACAAAAAGCAATCAAGTGCAGTTAGCACCTCTCCCGGAGTGGGGGAGGGGTGAGATAATTACCTTTTGACTTCAGTTCCTCTGTTCAGAAACTGCCTTTTAAATTGAGGTGAACAGAAACTGCATTTCTAATAAGCACCATGGAATTTAGCAAGATTTATTGAGTCGCTTCTCGTCGATGTGGAACACGGCCTGCTCAGCTTTGTGCATTTTCCCTGTAGTCCGGTGTGTTTCATGTTCCGTGTAAACGTGAAAGTTGTCCTGTTTCGAGCAATGGGTGAAATAATTTAGCAAAGCAAGAATTGAAATTGCAGTAATGCCAAGCGGTTCATGGTTATTTGACCAAATCATAAGCGAACATGTATGCTCACGCACTCACAGATACATTTGTAGCTGAAAAGAGTCTGAGAAGATAGCCTCAGTTTACCATTGATTTTTATCCGGATTGACGGGCTATCATTATTTGTTGCGAAATTGAGATTGTAGCCGGCACATCCACGCAGCTGTGCGAGTCCGAGAGTGATGATGGAACCCTTTTCACGTGACTTTCTATCTGTTGTGGTTCTGTTCGCCGAGCTGGGAGTTTTTGCTGCAGTTCGGCGAACAGAACCACAACAACGGACACCCGAGCTACAAATCTTTAATCAGACTTTAAACTTTCCATCTGTTGTCATGCAGGAGCTAAATTGGAAATGCAAGAAAATGGACAACAGGTGGAGTTGGTAGTGTGGCCGAGCGGTCTAAGGCGCTGGATTTAGACTCCAGTTTCGACAGGGGCGTGGGTTCGAATCCCACCACTGCCATTGCTACTGATCAGCTGCAACGGCGCAGCTCGTTGAAATGCTATTGCCACCACGGATGTAGTTCTGTTCAGAACAGAATTCGATTTGCTTCCTCGGTAATTAGCTATCAAGTGGGAAAGTGCCAAATTGTCTCTGCTGCAGTGATCGTGTTCGCCTCCTGCGTGGAAAATTGCAAACAGCTCTCCTGTTGCTTTACGTTCCAAGCATGTTGAGATTTTACTGGAACCGAATGGAGACTGCTATTTCATCGCTGTTGTGAAACAAAGTCCTGCGGTGAGTCGATTCATCGTTATTTGGCTTTCAGGCGAATGGGAAAATCGTTCCGATGAATTTTGATGTCATATGTTATTGAATTTCTCCAATTTCCTTCGTTTCTGTCCCGGAGACACCTGAAGGGAAAGGTAATCTAATCGAGACTGTGATTGGTGAAATTCACTTTTTGTGGCCCATTCTTATTATGTTCTTTCTTTCTCTCTTTTCAGCATTGTCTGGGAAATGGTGGTGCACTAAGGCTCCAGTATGATTGAAAGACTATTTTGGAATTGCCCTGTTGTTAGTAGTGAGCTTACTTTATGGCTCATGCCCTCGGAGTGTCTCACATTTAGCATTCATGCTCACTGTATCTGAAAATGCATTTGCTTTGCCAGTTTTGTTTGTGTTCCGTGTCAAATGCTTTCTGTTTTGCGATTCGTTCAATGCATTACGAATTAACAGGTTTTCTGTGGTAACTTCCAGCTGCAAAAACTCCTCAACTGAGGATCTGGGAAAATTTCACAGAGTATGGTCAGTCGGAACAAAAGTAAGGATGCCCTTCGTTTCTGCAGTGTTTCACAATACTACCTTTGCAGTGAGCAGTCGAACGGACTAAATGATTGTGCCACAGACTGCGACGGCCAGCTCTGCTTAAAATGTTATCCTGTTGAAGCCGGTGTAAGCAACACAACGTAATTGGGCTACACCGCGTGGAAACAGATACTTCGGTGTATCTCGTCCATGCATACCACATAGCCAAAATTAAACAAGTCCCATTAAACAACGAGCGATTGGAAACAGAAAGGTGAAAGGTAGAATGGCTTCAACTTTCAGTGTCGGATATCACTGAGCTGCAGCAGGGGCGGCTGTGGGCTTGTTTCTGTAGCATAGTGATCATCACGTTCACCTTCCGCAAGATAGGTTCCCGCGGTCGAAACTGTTTTGTTCTTCATCTGCAGCCTTTTACATGGACAAGAACGGAGCTTTCTTGCTTGCTTTCCCATCTGCAAACCTGCCTTCGAATTTGCTTGAACAAATCTGCTCTCTTAGTGAAATGCAATGCATTTCCATTTGATTACTGTGCAGAGCATTGTAAAGATATTCTCCAAACTGCTTCTGATCATGTGCCATTCAGTTTGAGAGTGTAGTTACCGATCCTTCCCCGAACGGCAAGACCGCATTTGCATTCCTTGCTCAGGCGGCCCGGTTCAAAGACAGGGAAGAAGCTGATGCGCTGGTGCCACAGTGCCCCACGGATTCCTCAATTAGTCTGTCTGTCAAATGTACCCCCAAAGTCGTATCTGAAAGACCTCATTTGGAAGCTGTCTGTCGTTATTCAAAGTGCGAGATTTGCCACCAGAGGTCCTGAATCATGTTTTGGAGCAGTTCGCACGTTAGTGGCTCATTCAATCAGCAACAGCAATGAAAGAAATTGCACTCTCAGAGGAACCTCTGGACCTGTGCTTTCAAAGCTAGTATTAAGGTGCGTCCCGAGATCTAAGCCATGTTGGAATTTAAACGGAGGAATCGACAAAGAGGCTGCAGAATAACATCGCATCCTTTTGGTTTTCTTTAAATCACTGATGAGCAGGAAAATGTAAACGGGGAGAGCGACTGGGAAAGTGAGGCAGTTGCAGCTCTGGTGAAACTCCTTCTTTTTGAGTCACTCAGCAACAAGAGGCGTGAAGGTGACTCAGGCGTGAGAGCTCTTCACATCGAGAACAAAAAGCAATCAAGTGCAGTTAGCACCTCTCCCGGAGTGGGGGAGGGGTGAGATAATTACCTTTTGACTTCAGTTCCTCTGTTCAGAAACTGCCTTTTAAATTGAGGTGAACAGAAACTGCATTTCTAATAAGCACCATGGAATTTAGCAAGATTTATTGAGTCGCTTCTCGTCGATGTGGAACACGGCCTGCTCAGCTTTGTGCATTTTCCCTGTAGTCCGGTGTGTTTCATGTTCCGTGTAAACGTGAAAGTTGTCCTGTTTCGAGCAATGGGTGAAATAATTTAGCAAAGCAAGAATTGAAATTGCAGTAATGCCAAGCGGTTCATGGTTATTTGACCAAATCATAAGCGAACATGTATGCTCACGCACTCACAGATACATTTGTAGCTGAAAAGAGTCTGAGAAGATAGCCTCAGTTTACCATTGATTTTTATCCGGATTGACGGGCTATCATTATTTGTTGCGAAATTGAGATTGTAGCCGGCACATCCACGCAGCTGTGCGAGTCCGAGAGTGATGATGGAACCCTTTTCACGTGACTTTCTATCTGTTGTGGTTCTGTTCGCCGAGCTGGGAGTTTTTGCTGCAGTTCGGCGAACAGAACCACAACAACGGACACCCGAGCTACAAATCTTTAATCAGACTTTAAACTTTCCATCTGTTGTCATGCAGGAGCTAAATTGGAAATGCAAGAAAATGGACAACAGGTGGAGTTGGTAGTGTGGCCGAGCGGTCTAAGGCGCTGGATTTAGACTCCAGTTTCGACAGGGGCGTGGGTTCGAATCCCACCACTGCCATTGCTACTGATCAGCTGCAACGGCGCAGCTCGTTGAAATGCTATTGCCACCACGGATGTAGTTCTGTTCAGAACAGAATTCGATTTGCTTCCTCGGTAATTAGCTATCAAGTGGGAAAGTGCCAAATTGTCTCTGCTGCAGTGATCGTGTTCGCCTCCTGCGTGGAAAATTGCAAACAGCTCTCCTGTTGCTTTACGTTCCAAGCATGTTGAGATTTTACTGGAACCGAATGGAGACTGCTATTTCATCGCTGTTGTGAAACAAAGTCCTGCGGTGAGTCGATTCATCGTTATTTGGCTTTCAGGCGAATGGGAAAATCGTTCCGATGAATTTTGATGTCATATGTTATTGAATTTCTCCAATTTCCTTCGTTTCTGTCCCGGAGACACCTGAAGGGAAAGGTAATCTAATCGAGACTGTGATTGGTGAAATTCACTTTTTGTGGCCCATTCTTATTATGTTCTTTCTTTCTCTCTTTTCAGCATTGTCTGGGAAATGGTGGTGCACTAAGGCTCCAGTATGATTGAAAGACTATTTTGGAATTGCCCTGTTGTTAGTAGTGAGCTTACTTTATGGCTCATGCCCTCGGAGTGTCTCACATTTAGCATTCATGCTCACTGTATCTGAAAATGCATTTGCTTTGCCAGTTTTGTTTGTGTTCCGTGTCAAATGCTTTCTGTTTTGCGATTCGTTCAATGCATTACGAATTAACAGGTTTTCTGTGGTAACTTCCAGCTGCAAAAACTCCTCAACTGAGGATCTGGGAAAATTTCACAGAGTATGGTCAGTCGGAACAAAAGTAAGGATGCCCTTCGTTTCTGCAGTGTTTCACAATACTACCTTTGCAGTGAGCAGTCGAACGGACTAAATGATTGTGCCACAGACTGCGACGGCCAGCTCTGCTTAAAATGTTATCCTGTTGAAGCCGGTGTAAGCAACACAACGTAATTGGGCTACACCGCGTGGAAACAGATACTTCGGTGTATCTCGTCCATGCATACCACATAGCCAAAATTAAACAAGTCCCATTAAACAACGAGCGATTGGAAACAGAAAGGTGAAAGGTAGAATGGCTTCAACTTTCAGTGTCGGATATCACTGAGCTGCAGCAGGGGCGGCTGTGGGCTTGTTTCTGTAGCATAGTGATCATCACGTTCACCTTCCGCAAGATAGGTTCCCGCGGTCGAAACTGTTTTGTTCTTCATCTGCAGCCTTTTACATGGACAAGAACGGAGCTTTCTTGCTTGCTTTCCCATCTGCAAACCTGCCTTCGAATTTGCTTGAACAAATCTGCTCTCTTAGTGAAATGCAATGCATTTCCATTTGATTACTGTGCAGAGCATTGTAAAGATATTCTCCAAACTGCTTCTGATCATGTGCCATTCAGTTTGAGAGTGTAGTTACCGATCCTTCCCCGAACGGCAAGACCGCATTTGCATTCCTTGCTCAGGCGGCCCGGTTCAAAGACAGGGAAGAAGCTGATGCGCTGGTGCCACAGTGCCCCACGGATTCCTCAATTAGTCTGTCTGTCAAATGTACCCCCAAGTCGTATCTGAAAGACCTCATTTGGAAGCTGTCTGTCGTTATTCAAAGTGCGAGATTTGCCACCAGAGGTCCTGAATCATGTTTTGGAGCAGTTCGCACGTTAGTGGCTCATTCAATCAGCAACAGCAATGAAAGAAATTGCACTCTCAGAGGAACCTCTGGACCTGTGCTTTCAAAGCTAGTATTAAGGTGCGTCCCGAGATCTAAGCCATGTTGGAATTTAAACGGAGGAATCGACAAAGAGGCTGCAGAATAACATCGCATCCTTTTGGTTTTCTTTAAATCACTGATGAGCAGGAAAATGTAAACGGGGGAGAGCGACTGGGAAAGTGAGGCAGTTGCAGCTCTGGTGAAACTCCTTCTTTTTGAGTCACTCAGCAACAAGAGGCGTGAAGGTGACTCAGGCGTGAGAGCTCTTCACATCGAGAACAAAAAGCAATCAAGTGCAGTTAGCACCTCTCCCGGAGTGGGGGAGGGGTGAGATAATTACCTTTTGACTTCAGTTCCTCTGTTCAGAAACTGCCTTTTAAATTGAGGTGAACAGAAACTGCATTTCTAATAAGCACCATGGAATTTAGCAAGATTTATTGAGTCGCTTCTCGTCGATGTGGAACACGGCCTGCTCAGCTTTGTGCATTTTCCCTGTAGTCCGGTGTGTTTCATGTTCCGTGTAAACGTGAAAGTTGTCCTGTTTCGAGCAATGGGTGAAATAATTTAGCAAAGCAAGAATTGAAATTGCAGTAATGCCAAGCGGTTCATGGTTATTTGACCAAATCATAAGCGAACATGTATGCTCACGCACTCACAGATACATTTGTAGCTGAAAAGAGTCTGAGAAGATAGCCTCAGTTTACCATTGATTTTTATCCGGATTGACGGGCTATCATTATTTGTTGCGAAATTGAGATTGTAGCCGGCACATCCACGCAGCTGTGCGAGTCCGAGAGTGATGATGGAACCCTTTTCACGTGACTTTCTATCTGTTGTGGTTCTGTTCGCCGAGCTGGGAGTTTTTGCTGCAGTTCGGCGAACAGAACCACAACAACGGACACCCGAGCTACAAATCTTTAATCAGACTTTAAACTTTCCATCTGTTGTCATGCAGGAGCTAAATTGGAAATGCAAGAAAATGGACAACAGGTGGAGTTGGTAGTGTGGCCGAGCGGTCTAAGGCGCTGGATTTAGACTCCAGTTTCGACAGGGGCGTGGGTTCGAATCCCACCACTGCCATTGCTACTGATCAGCTGCAACGGCGCAGCTCGTTGAAATGCTATTGCCACCACGGATGTAGTTCTGTTCAGAACAGAATTCGATTTGCTTCCTCGGTAATTAGCTATCAAGTGGGAAAGTGCCAAATTGTCTCTGCTGCAGTGATCGTGTTCGCCTCCTGCGTGGAAAATTGCAAACAGCTCTCCTGTTGCTTTACGTTCCAAGCATGTTGAGATTTTACTGGAACCGAATGGAGACTGCTATTTCATCGCTGTTGTGAAACAAAGTCCTGCGGTGAGTCGATTCATCGTTATTTGGCTTTCAGGCGAATGGGAAAATCGTTCCGATGAATTTTGATGTCATATGTTATTGAATTTCTCCAATTTCCTTCGTTTCTGTCCCGGAGACACCTGAAGGGAAAGGTAATCTAATCGAGACTGTGATTGGTGAAATTCACTTTTTGTGGCCCATTCTTATTATGTTCTTTCTTTCTCTCTTTTCAGCATTGTCTGGGAAATGGTGGTGCACTAAGGCTCCAGTATGATTGAAAGACTATTTTGGAATTGCCCTGTTGTTAGTAGTGAGCTTACTTTATGGCTCATGCCCTCGGAGTGTCTCACATTTAGCATTCATGCTCACTGTATCTGAAAATGCATTTGCTTTGCCAGTTTTGTTTGTGTTCCGTGTCAAATGCTTTCTGTTTTGCGATTCGTTCAATGCATTACGAATTAACAGGTTTTCTGTGGTAACTTCCAGCTGCAAAAACTCCTCAACTGAGGATCTGGGAAAATTTCACAGAGTATGGTCAGTCGGAACAAAAGTAAGGATGCCCTTCGTTTCTGCAGTGTTTCACAATACTACCTTTGCAGTGAGCAGTCGAACGGACTAAATGATTGTGCCACAGACTGCGACGGCCAGCTCTGCTTAAAATGTTATCCTGTTGAAGCCGGTGTAAGCAACACAACGTAATTGGGCTACACCGCGTGGAAACAGATACTTCGGTGTATCTCGTCCATGCATACCACATAGCCAAAATTAAACAAGTCCCATTAAACAACGAGCGATTGGAAACAGAAAGGTGAAAGGTAGAATGGCTTCAACTTTCAGTGTCGGATATCACTGAGCTGCAGCAGGGGCGGCTGTGGGCTTGTTTCTGTAGCATAGTGATCATCACGTTCACCTTCCGCAAGATAGGTTCCCGCGGTCGAAACTGTTTTGTTCTTCATCTGCAGCCTTTTACATGGACAAGAACGGAGCTTTCTTGCTTGCTTTCCCATCTGCAAACCTGCCTTCGAATTTGCTTGAACAAATCTGCTCTCTTAGTGAAATGCAATGCATTTCCATTTGATTACTGTGCAGAGCATTGTAAAGATATTCTCCAAACTGCTTCTGATCATGTGCCATTCAGTTTGAGAGTGTAGTTACCGATCCTTCCCCGAACGGCAAGACCGCATTTGCATTCCTTGCTCAGGCGGCCCGGTTCAAAGACAGGGAAGAAGCTGATGCGCTGGTGCCACAGTGCCCCACGGATTCCTCAATTAGTCTGTCTGTCAAATGTACCCCCAAAGTCGTATCTGAAAGACCTCATTTGGAAGCTGTCTGTCGTTATTCAAAGTGCGAGATTTGCCACCAGAGGTCCTGAATCATGTTTTGGAGCAGTTCGCACGTTAGTGGCTCATTCAATCAGCAACAGCAATGAAAGAAATTGCACTCTCAGAGGAACCTCTGGACCTGTGCTTTCAAAGCTAGTATTAAGGTGCGTCCCGAGATCTAAGCCATGTTGGAATTTAAACGGAGGAATCGACAAAGAGGCTGCAGAATAACATCGCATCCTTTTGGTTTTCTTTAAATCACTGATGAGCAGGAAAATGTAAACGGGGGAGAGCGACTGGGAAAGTGAGGCAGTTGCAGCTCTGGTGAAACTCCTTCTTTTTGAGTCACTCAGCAACAAGAGGCGTGAAGGTGACTCAGGCGTGAGAGCTCTTCACATCGAGAACAAAAAGCAATCAAGTGCAGTTAGCACCTCTCCCGGAGTGGGGGAGGGGTGAGATAATTACCTTTTGACTTCAGTTCCTCTGTTCAGAAACTGCCTTTTAAATTGAGGTGAACAGAAACTGCATTTCTAATAAGCACCATGGAATTTAGCAAGATTTATTGAGTCGCTTCTCGTCGATGTGGAACACGGCCTGCTCAGCTTTGTGCATTTTCCCTGTAGTCCGGTGTGTTTCATGTTCCGTGTAAACGTGAAAGTTGTCCTGTTTCGAGCAATGGGTGAAATAATTTAGCAAAGCAAGAATTGAAATTGCAGTAATGCCAAGCGGTTCATGGTTATTTGACCAAATCATAAGCGAACATGTATGCTCACGCACTCACAGATACATTTGTAGCTGAAAAGAGTCTGAGAAGATAGCCTCAGTTTACCATTGATTTTTATCCGGATTGACGGGCTATCATTATTTGTTGCGAAATTGAGATTGTAGCCGGCACATCCACGCAGCTGTGCGAGTCCGAGAGTGATGATGGAACCCTTTTCACGTGACTTTCTATCTGTTGTGGTTCTGTTCGCCGAGCTGGGAGTTTTTGCTGCAGTTCGGCGAACAGAACCACAACAACGGACACCCGAGCTACAAATCTTTAATCAGACTTTAAACTTTCCATCTGTTGTCATGCAGGAGCTAAATTGGAAATGCAAGAAAATGGACAACAGGTGGAGTTGGTAGTGTGGCCGAGCGGTCTAAGGCGCTGGATTTAGACTCCAGTTTCGACAGGGGCGTGGGTTCGAATCCCACCACTGCCATTGCTACTGATCAGCTGCAACGGCGCAGCTCGTTGAAATGCTATTGCCACCACGGATGTAGTTCTGTTCAGAACAGAATTCGATTTGCTTCCTCGGTAATTAGCTATCAAGTGGGAAAGTGCCAAATTGTCTCTGCTGCAGTGATCGTGTTCGCCTCCTGCGTGGAAAATTGCAAACAGCTCTCCTGTTGCTTTACGTTCCAAGCATGTTGAGATTTTACTGGAACCGAATGGAGACTGCTATTTCATCGCTGTTGTGAAACAAAGTCCTGCGGTGAGTCGATTCATCGTTATTTGGCTTTCAGGCGAATGGGAAAATCGTTCCGATGAATTTTGATGTCATATGTTATTGAATTTCTCCAATTTCCTTCGTTTCTGTCCCGGAGACACCTGAAGGGAAAGGTAATCTAATCGAGACTGTGATTGGTGAAATTCACTTTTTGTGGCCCATTCTTATTATGTTCTTTCTTTCTCTCTTTTCAGCATTGTCTGGGAAATGGTGGTGCACTAAGGCTCCAGTATGATTGAAAGACTATTTTGGAATTGCCCTGTTGTTAGTAGTGAGCTTACTTTATGGCTCATGCCCTCGGAGTGTCTCACATTTAGCATTCATGCTCACTGTATCTGAAAATGCATTTGCTTTGCCAGTTTTGTTTGTGTTCCGTGTCAAATGCTTTCTGTTTTGCGATTCGTTCAATGCATTACGAATTAACAGGTTTTCTGTGGTAACTTCCAGCTGCAAAAACTCCTCAACTGAGGATCTGGGAAAATTTCACAGAGTATGGTCAGTCGGAACAAAAGTAAGGATGCCCTTCGTTTCTGCAGTGTTTCACAATACTACCTTTGCAGTGAGCAGTCGAACGGACTAAATGATTGTGCCACAGACTGCGACGGCCAGCTCTGCTTAAAATGTTATCCTGTTGAAGCCGGTGTAAGCAACACAACGTAATTGGGCTACACCGCGTGGAAACAGATACTTCGGTGTATCTCGTCCATGCATACCACATAGCCAAAATTAAACAAGTCCCATTAAACAACGAGCGATTGGAAACAGAAAGGTGAAAGGTAGAATGGCTTCAACTTTCAGTGTCGGATATCACTGAGCTGCAGCAGGGGCGGCTGTGGGCTTGTTTCTGTAGCATAGTGATCATCACGTTCACCTTCCGCAAGATAGGTTCCCGCGGTCGAAACTGTTTTGTTCTTCATCTGCAGCCTTTTACATGGACAAGAACGGAGCTTTCTTGCTTGCTTTCCCATCTGCAAACCTGCCTTCGAATTTGCTTGAACAAATCTGCTCTCTTAGTGAAATGCAATGCATTTCCATTTGATTACTGTGCAGAGCATTGTAAAGATATTCTCCAAACTGCTTCTGATCATGTGCCATTCAGTTTGAGAGTGTAGTTACCGATCCTTCCCCGAACGGCAAGACCGCATTTGCATTCCTTGCTCAGGCGGCCCGGTTCAAAGACAGGGAAGAAGCTGATGCGCTGGTGCCACAGTGCCCCACGGATTCCTCAATTAGTCTGTCTGTCAAATGTACCCCCAAAGTCGTATCTGAAAGACCTCATTTGGAAGCTGTCTGTCGTTATTCAAAGTGCGAGATTTGCCACCAGAGGTCCTGAATCATGTTTTGGAGCAGTTCGCACGTTAGTGGCTCATTCAATCAGCAACAGCAATGAAAGAAATTGCACTCTCAGAGGAACCTCTGGACCTGTGCTTTCAAAGCTAGTATTAAGGTGCGTCCCGAGATCTAAGCCATGTTGGAATTTAAACGGAGGAATCGACAAAGAGGCTGCAGAATAACATCGCATCCTTTTGGTTTTCTTTAAATCACTGATGAGCAGGAAAATGTAACGGGGGAGAGCGACTGGGAAAGTGAGGCAGTTGCAGCTCTGGTGAAACTCCTTCTTTTTGAGTCACTCAGCAACAAGAGGCGTGAAGGTGACTCAGGCGTGAGAGCTCTTCACATCGAGAACAAAAAGCAATCAAGTGCAGTTAGCACCTCTCCCGGAGTGGGGGAGGGGTGAGATAATTACCTTTTGACTTCAGTTCCTCTGTTCAGAAACTGCCTTTTAAATTGAGGTGAACAGAAACTGCATTTCTAATAAGCACCATGGAATTTAGCAAGATTTATTGAGTCGCTTCTCGTCGATGTGGAACACGGCCTGCTCAGCTTTGTGCATTTTCCCTGTAGTCCGGTGTGTTTCATGTTCCGTGTAAACGTGAAAGTTGTCCTGTTTCGAGCAATGGGTGAAATAATTTAGCAAAGCAAGAATTGAAATTGCAGTAATGCCAAGCGGTTCATGGTTATTTGACCAAATCATAAGCGAACATGTATGCTCACGCACTCACAGATACATTTGTAGCTGAAAAGAGTCTGAGAAGATAGCCTCAGTTTACCATTGATTTTTATCCGGATTGACGGGCTATCATTATTTGTTGCGAAATTGAGATTGTAGCCGGCACATCCACGCAGCTGTGCGAGTCCGAGAGTGATGATGGAACCCTTTTCACGTGACTTTCTATCTGTTGTGGTTCTGTTCGCCGAGCTGGGAGTTTTTGCTGCAGTTCGGCGAACAGAACCACAACAACGGACACCCGAGCTACAAATCTTTAATCAGACTTTAAACTTTCCATCTGTTGTCATGCAGGAGCTAAATTGGAAATGCAAGAAAATGGACAACAGGTGGAGTTGGTAGTGTGGCCGAGCGGTCTAAGGCGCTGGATTTAGACTCCAGTTTCGACAGGGGCGTGGGTTCGAATCCCACCACTGCCATTGCTACTGATCAGCTGCAACGGCGCAGCTCGTTGAAATGCTATTGCCACCACGGATGTAGTTCTGTTCAGAACAGAATTCGATTTGCTTCCTCGGTAATTAGCTATCAAGTGGGAAAGTGCCAAATTGTCTCTGCTGCAGTGATCGTGTTCGCCTCCTGCGTGGAAAATTGCAAACAGCTCTCCTGTTGCTTTACGTTCCAAGCATGTTGAGATTTTACTGGAACCGAATGGAGACTGCTATTTCATCGCTGTTGTGAAACAAAGTCCTGCGGTGAGTCGATTCATCGTTATTTGGCTTTCAGGCGAATGGGAAAATCGTTCCGATGAATTTTGATGTCATATGTTATTGAATTTCTCCAATTTCCTTCGTTTCTGTCCCGGAGACACCTGAAGGGAAAGGTAATCTAATCGAGACTGTGATTGGTGAAATTCACTTTTTGTGGCCCATTCTTATTATGTTCTTTCTTTCTCTCTTTTCAGCATTGTCTGGGAAATGGTGGTGCACTAAGGCTCCAGTATGATTGAAAGACTATTTTGGAATTGCCCTGTTGTTAGTAGTGAGCTTACTTTATGGCTCATGCCCTCGGAGTGTCTCACATTTAGCATTCATGCTCACTGTATCTGAAAATGCATTTGCTTTGCCAGTTTTGTTTGTGTTCCGTGTCAAATGCTTTCTGTTTTGCGATTCGTTCAATGCATTACGAATTAACAGGTTTTCTGTGGTAACTTCCAGCTGCAAAAACTCCTCAACTGAGGATCTGGGAAAATTTCACAGAGTATGGTCAGTCGGAACAAAAGTAAGGATGCCCTTCGTTTCTGCAGTGTTTCACAATACTACCTTTGCAGTGAGCAGTCGAACGGACTAAATGATTGTGCCACAGACTGCGACGGCCAGCTCTGCTTAAAATGTTATCCTGTTGAAGCCGGTGTAAGCAACACAACGTAATTGGGCTACACCGCGTGGAAACAGATACTTCGGTGTATCTCGTCCATGCATACCACATAGCCAAAATTAAACAAGTCCCATTAAACAACGAGCGATTGGAAACAGAAAGGTGAAAGGTAGAATGGCTTCAACTTTCAGTGTCGGATATCACTGAGCTGCAGCAGGGGCGGCTGTGGGCTTGTTTCTGTAGCATAGTGATCATCACGTTCACCTTCCGCAAGATAGGTTCCCGCGGTCGAAACTGTTTTGTTCTTCATCTGCAGCCTTTTACATGGACAAGAACGGAGCTTTCTTGCTTGCTTTCCCATCTGCAAACCTGCCTTCGAATTTGCTTGAACAAATCTGCTCTCTTAGTGAAATGCAATGCATTTCCATTTGATTACTGTGCAGAGCATTGTAAAGATATTCTCCAAACTGCTTC
Organism: Hemiscyllium ocellatum; assembly: GCF_020745735.1. Lineage (NCBI taxonomy): Eukaryota > Metazoa > Chordata > Chondrichthyes > Orectolobiformes > Hemiscylliidae > Hemiscyllium > Hemiscyllium ocellatum. The sequence goes on along the minus strand of NW_026869226.1, from coordinate 141,500 downwards.
TGATCATGTGCCATTCAGTTTGAGAGTGTAGTTACCGATCCTTCCCCGAACGGCAAGACCGCATTTGCATTCCTTGCTCAGGCGGCCCGGTTCAAAGACAGGGAAGAAGCTGATGCGCTGGTGCCACAGTGCCCCACGGATTCCTCAATTAGTCTGTCTGTCAAATGTACCCCCAAAGTCGTATCTGAAAGACCTCATTTGGAAGCTGTCTGTCGTTATTCAAAGTGCGAGATTTGCCACCAGAGGTCCTGAATCATGTTTTGGAGCAGTTCGCACGTTAGTGGCTCATTCAATCAGCAACAGCAATGAAAGAAATTGCACTCTCAGAGGAACCTCTGGACCTGTGCTTTCAAAGCTAGTATTAAGGTGCGTCCCGAGATCTAAGCCATGTTGGAATTTAAACGGAGGAATCGACAAAGAGGCTGCAGAATAACATCGCATCCTTTTGGTTTTCTTTAAATCACTGATGAGCAGGAAAATGTAAACGGGGAGAGCGACTGGGAAAGTGAGGCAGTTGCAGCTCTGGTGAAACTCCTTCTTTTTGAGTCACTCAGCAACAAGAGGCGTGAAGGTGACTCAGGCGTGAGAGCTCTTCACATCGAGAACAAAAAGCAATCAAGTGCAGTTAGCACCTCTCCCGGAGTGGGGGAGGGGTGAGATAATTACCTTTTGACTTCAGTTCCTCTGTTCAGAAACTGCCTTTTAAATTGAGGTGAACAGAAACTGCATTTCTAATAAGCACCATGGAATTTAGCAAGATTTATTGAGTCGCTTCTCGTCGATGTGGAACACGGCCTGCTCAGCTTTGTGCATTTTCCCTGTAGTCCGGTGTGTTTCATGTTCCGTGTAAACGTGAAAGTTGTCCTGTTTCGAGCAATGGGTGAAATAATTTAGCAAAGCAAGAATTGAAATTGCAGTAATGCCAAGCGGTTCATGGTTATTTGACCAAATCATAAGCGAACATGTATGCTCACGCACTCACAGATACATTTGTAGCTGAAAAGAGTCTGAGAAGATAGCCTCAGTTTACCATTGATTTTTATCCGGATTGACGGGCTATCATTATTTGTTGCGAAATTGAGATTGTAGCCGGCACATCCACGCAGCTGTGCGAGTCCGAGAGTGATGATGGAACCCTTTTCACGTGACTTTCTATCTGTTGTGGTTCTGTTCGCCGAGCTGGGAGTTTTTGCTGCAGTTCGGCGAACAGAACCACAACAACGGACACCCGAGCTACAAATCTTTAATCAGACTTTAAACTTTCCATCTGTTGTCATGCAGGAGCTAAATTGGAAATGCAAGAAAATGGACAACAGGTGGAGTTGGTAGTGTGGCCGAGCGGTCTAAGGCGCTGGATTTAGACTCCAGTTTCGACAGGGGCGTGGGTTCGAATCCCACCACTGCCATTGCTACTGATCAGCTGCAACGGCGCAGCTCGTTGAAATGCTATTGCCACCACGGATGTAGTTCTGTTCAGAACAGAATTCGATTTGCTTCCTCGGTAATTAGCTATCAAGTGGGAAAGTGCCAAATTGTCTCTGCTGCAGTGATCGTGTTCGCCTCCTGCGTGGAAAATTGCAAACAGCTCTCCTGTTGCTTTACGTTCCAAGCATGTTGAGATTTTACTGGAACCGAATGGAGACTGCTATTTCATCGCTGTTGTGAAACAAAGTCCTGCGGTGAGTCGATTCATCGTTATTTGGCTTTCAGGCGAATGGGAAAATCGTTCCGATGAATTTTGATGTCATATGTTATTGAATTTCTCCAATTTCCTTCGTTTCTGTCCCGGAGACACCTGAAGGGAAAGGTAATCTAATCGAGACTGTGATTGGTGAAATTCACTTTTTGTGGCCCATTCTTATTATGTTCTTTCTTTCTCTCTTTTCAGCATTGTCTGGGAAATGGTGGTGCACTAAGGCTCCAGTATGATTGAAAGACTATTTTGGAATTGCCCTGTTGTTAGTAGTGAGCTTACTTTATGGCTCATGCCCTCGGAGTGTCTCACATTTAGCATTCATGCTCACTGTATCTGAAAATGCATTTGCTTTGCCAGTTTTGTTTGTGTTCCGTGTCAAATGCTTTCTGTTTTGCGATTCGTTCAATGCATTACGAATTAACAGGTTTTCTGTGGTAACTTCCAGCTGCAAAAACTCCTCAACTGAGGATCTGGGAAAATTTCACAGAGTATGGTCAGTCGGAACAAAAGTAAGGATGCCCTTCGTTTCTGCAGTGTTTCACAATACTACCTTTGCAGTGAGCAGTCGAACGGACTAAATGATTGTGCCACAGACTGCGACGGCCAGCTCTGCTTAAAATGTTATCCTGTTGAAGCCGGTGTAAGCAACACAACGTAATTGGGCTACACCGCGTGGAAACAGATACTTCGGTGTATCTCGTCCATGCATACCACATAGCCAAAATTAAACAAGTCCCATTAAACAACGAGCGATTGGAAACAGAAAGGTGAAAGGTAGAATGGCTTCAACTTTCAGTGTCGGATATCACTGAGCTGCAGCAGGGGCGGCTGTGGGCTTGTTTCTGTAGCATAGTGATCATCACGTTCACCTTCCGCAAGATAGGTTCCCGCGGTCGAAACTGTTTTGTTCTTCATCTGCAGCCTTTTACATGGACAAGAACGGAGCTTTCTTGCTTGCTTTCCCATCTGCAAACCTGCCTTCGAATTTGCTTGAACAAATCTGCTCTCTTAGTGAAATGCAATGCATTTCCATTTGATTACTGTGCAGAGCATTGTAAAGATATTCTCCAAACTGCTTCTGATCATGTGCCATTCAGTTTGAGAGTGTAGTTACCGATCCTTCCCCGAACGGCAAGACCGCATTTGCATTCCTTGCTCAGGCGGCCCGGTTCAAAGACAGGGAAGAAGCTGATGCGCTGGTGCCACAGTGCCCCACGGATTCCTCAATTAGTCTGTCTGTCAAATGTACCCCCAAAGTCGTATCTGAAAGACCTCATTTGGAAGCTGTCTGTCGTTATTCAAAGTGCGAGATTTGCCACCAGAGGTCCTGAATCATGTTTTGGAGCAGTTCGCACGTTAGTGGCTCATTCAATCAGCAACAGCAATGAAAGAAATTGCACTCTCAGAGGAACCTCTGGACCTGTGCTTTCAAAGCTAGTATTAAGGTGCGTCCCGAGATCTAAGCCATGTTGGAATTTAAACGGAGGAATCGACAAAGAGGCTGCAGAATAACATCGCATCCTTTTGGTTTTCTTTAAATCACTGATGAGCAGGAAAATGTAAACGGGGAGAGCGACTGGGAAAGTGAGGCAGTTGCAGCTCTGGTGAAACTCCTTCTTTTTGAGTCACTCAGCAACAAGAGGCGTGAAGGTGACTCAGGCGTGAGAGCTCTTCACATCGAGAACAAAAAGCAATCAAGTGCAGTTAGCACCTCTCCCGGAGTGGGGGAGGGGTGAGATAATTACCTTTTGACTTCAGTTCCTCTGTTCAGAAACTGCCTTTTAAATTGAGGTGAACAGAAACTGCATTTCTAATAAGCACCATGGAATTTAGCAAGATTTATTGAGTCGCTTCTCGTCGATGTGGAACACGGCCTGCTCAGCTTTGTGCATTTTCCCTGTAGTCCGGTGTGTTTCATGTTCCGTGTAAACGTGAAAGTTGTCCTGTTTCGAGCAATGGGTGAAATAATTTAGCAAAGCAAGAATTGAAATTGCAGTAATGCCAAGCGGTTCATGGTTATTTGACCAAATCATAAGCGAACATGTATGCTCACGCACTCACAGATACATTTGTAGCTGAAAAGAGTCTGAGAAGATAGCCTCAGTTTACCATTGATTTTTATCCGGATTGACGGGCTATCATTATTTGTTGCGAAATTGAGATTGTAGCCGGCACATCCACGCAGCTGTGCGAGTCCGAGAGTGATGATGGAACCCTTTTCACGTGACTTTCTATCTGTTGTGGTTCTGTTCGCCGAGCTGGGAGTTTTTGCTGCAGTTCGGCGAACAGAACCACAACAACGGACACCCGAGCTACAAATCTTTAATCAGACTTTAAACTTTCCATCTGTTGTCATGCAGGAGCTAAATTGGAAATGCAAGAAAATGGACAACAGGTGGAGTTGGTAGTGTGGCCGAGCGGTCTAAGGCGCTGGATTTAGACTCCAGTTTCGACAGGGGCGTGGGTTCGAATCCCACCACTGCCATTGCTACTGATCAGCTGCAACGGCGCAGCTCGTTGAAATGCTATTGCCACCACGGATGTAGTTCTGTTCAGAACAGAATTCGATTTGCTTCCTCGGTAATTAGCTATCAAGTGGGAAAGTGCCAAATTGTCTCTGCTGCAGTGATCGTGTTCGCCTCCTGCGTGGAAAATTGCAAACAGCTCTCCTGTTGCTTTACGTTCCAAGCATGTTGAGATTTTACTGGAACCGAATGGAGACTGCTATTTCATCGCTGTTGTGAAACAAAGTCCTGCGGTGAGTCGATTCATCGTTATTTGGCTTTCAGGCGAATGGGAAAATCGTTCCGATGAATTTTGATGTCATATGTTATTGAATTTCTCCAATTTCCTTCGTTTCTGTCCCGGAGACACCTGAAGGGAAAGGTAATCTAATCGAGACTGTGATTGGTGAAATTCACTTTTTGTGGCCCATTCTTATTATGTTCTTTCTTTCTCTCTTTTCAGCATTGTCTGGGAAATGGTGGTGCACTAAGGCTCCAGTATGATTGAAAGACTATTTTGGAATTGCCCTGTTGTTAGTAGTGAGCTTACTTTATGGCTCATGCCCTCGGAGTGTCTCACATTTAGCATTCATGCTCACTGTATCTGAAAATGCATTTGCTTTGCCAGTTTTGTTTGTGTTCCGTGTCAAATGCTTTCTGTTTTGCGATTCGTTCAATGCATTACGAATTAACAGGTTTTCTGTGGTAACTTCCAGCTGCAAAAACTCCTCAACTGAGGATCTGGGAAAATTTCACAGAGTATGGTCAGTCGGAACAAAAGTAAGGATGCCCTTCGTTTCTGCAGTGTTTCACAATACTACCTTTGCAGTGAGCAGTCGAACGGACTAAATGATTGTGCCACAGACTGCGACGGCCAGCTCTGCTTAAAATGTTATCCTGTTGAAGCCGGTGTAAGCAACACAACGTAATTGGGCTACACCGCGTGGAAACAGATACTTCGGTGTATCTCGTCCATGCATACCACATAGCCAAAATTAAACAAGTCCCATTAAACAACGAGCGATTGGAAACAGAAAGGTGAAAGGTAGAATGGCTTCAACTTTCAGTGTCGGATATCACTGAGCTGCAGCAGGGGCGGCTGTGGGCTTGTTTCTGTAGCATAGTGATCATCACGTTCACCTTCCGCAAGATAGGTTCCCGCGGTCGAAACTGTTTTGTTCTTCATCTGCAGCCTTTTACATGGACAAGAACGGAGCTTTCTTGCTTGCTTTCCCATCTGCAAATCTGCCTTCGAATTTGCTTGAACAAATCTGCTCTCTTAGTGAAATGCAATGCATTTCCATTTGATTACTGTGCAGAGCATTGTAAAGATATTCTCCAAACTGCTTCTGATCATGTGCCATTCAGTTTGAGAGTGTAGTTACCGATCCTTCCCCGAACGGCAAGACCGCATTTGCATTCCTTGCTCAGGCGGCCCGGTTCAAAGACAGGGAAGAAGCTGATGCGCTGGTGCCACAGTGCCCCACGGATTCCTCAATTAGTCTGTCTGTCAAATGTACCCCCAAAGTCGTATCTGAAAGACCTCATTTGGAAGCTGTCTGTCGTTATTCAAAGTGCGAGATTTGCCACCAGAGGTCCTGAATCATGTTTTGGAGCAGTTCGCACGTTAGTGGCTCATTCAATCAGCAACAGCAATGAAAGAAATTGCACTCTCAGAGGAACCTCTGGACCTGTGCTTTCAAAGCTAGTATTAAGGTGCGTCCCGAGATCTAAGCCATGTTGGAATTTAAACGGAGGAATCGACAAAGAGGCTGCAGAATAACATCGCATCCTTTTGGTTTTCTTTAAATCACTGATGAGCAGGAAAATGTAAACGGGGAGAGCGACTGGGAAAGTGAGGCAGTTGCAGCTCTGGTGAAACTCCTTCTTTTTGAGTCACTCAGCAACAAGAGGCGTGAAGGTGACTCAGGCGTGAGAGCTCTTCACATCGAGAACAAAAAGCAATCAAGTGCAGTTAGCACCTCTCCCGGAGTGGGGGAGGGGTGAGATAATTACCTTTTGACTTCAGTTCCTCTGTTCAGAAACTGCCTTTTAAATTGAGGTGAACAGAAACTGCATTTCTAATAAGCACCATGGAATTTAGCAAGATTTATTGAGTCGCTTCTCGTCGATGTGGAACACGGCCTGCTCAGCTTTGTGCATTTTCCCTGTAGTCCGGTGTGTTTCATGTTCCGTGTAAACGTGAAAGTTGTCCTGTTTCGAGCAATGGGTGAAATAATTTAGCAAAGCAAGAATTGAAATTGCAGTAATGCCAAGCGGTTCATGGTTATTTGACCAAATCATAAGCGAACATGTATGCTCACGCACTCACAGATACATTTGTAGCTGAAAAGAGTCTGAGAAGATAGCCTCAGTTTACCATTGATTTTTATCCGGATTGACGGGCTATCATTATTTGTTGCGAAATTGAGATTGTAGCCGGCACATCCACGCAGCTGTGCGAGTCCGAGAGTGATGATGGAACCCTTTTCACGTGACTTTCTATCTGTTGTGGTTCTGTTCGCCGAGCTGGGAGTTTTTGCTGCAGTTCGGCGAACAGAACCACAACAACGGACACCCGAGCTACAAATCTTTAATCAGACTTTAAACTTTCCATCTGTTGTCATGCAGGAGCTAAATTGGAAATGCAAGAAAATGGACAACAGGTGGAGTTGGTAGTGTGGCCGAGCGGTCTAAGGCGCTGGATTTAGACTCCAGTTTCGACAGGGGCGTGGGTTCGAATCCCACCACTGCCATTGCTACTGATCAGCTGCAACGGCGCAGCTCGTTGAAATGCTATTGCCACCACGGATGTAGTTCTGTTCAGAACAGAATTCGATTTGCTTCCTCGGTAATTAGCTATCAAGTGGGAAAGTGCCAAATTGTCTCTGCTGCAGTGATCGTGTTCGCCTCCTGCGTGGAAAATTGCAAACAGCTCTCCTGTTGCTTTACGTTCCAAGCATGTTGAGATTTTACTGGAACCGAATGGAGACTGCTATTTCATCGCTGTTGTGAAACAAAGTCCTGCGGTGAGTCGATTCATCGTTATTTGGCTTTCAGGCGAATGGGAAAATCGTTCCGATGAATTTTGATGTCATATGTTATTGAATTTCTCCAATTTCCTTCGTTTCTGTCCCGGAGACACCTGAAGGGAAAGGTAATCTAATCGAGACTGTGATTGGTGAAATTCACTTTTTGTGGCCCATTCTTATTATGTTCTTTCTTTCTCTCTTTTCAGCATTGTCTGGGAAATGGTGGTGCACTAAGGCTCCAGTATGATTGAAAGACTATTTTGGAATTGCCCTGTTGTTAGTAGTGAGCTTACTTTATGGCTCATGCCCTCGGAGTGTCTCACATTTAGCATTCATGCTCACTGTATCTGAAAATGCATTTGCTTTGCCAGTTTTGTTTGTGTTCCGTGTCAAATGCTTTCTGTTTTGCGATTCGTTCAATGCATTACGAATTAACAGGTTTTCTGTGGTAACTTCCAGCTGCAAAAACTCCTCAACTGAGGATCTGGGAAAATTTCACAGAGTATGGTCAGTCGGAACAAAAGTAAGGATGCCCTTCGTTTCTGCAGTGTTTCACAATACTACCTTTGCAGTGAGCAGTCGAACGGACTAAATGATTGTGCCACAGACTGCGACGGCCAGCTCTGCTTAAAATGTTATCCTGTTGAAGCCGGTGTAAGCAACACAACGTAATTGGGCTACACCGCGTGGAAACAGATACTTCGGTGTATCTCGTCCATGCATACCACATAGCCAAAATTAAACAAGTCCCATTAAACAACGAGCGATTGGAAACAGAAAGGTGAAAGGTAGAATGGCTTCAACTTTCAGTGTCGGATATCACTGAGCTGCAGCAGGGGCGGCTGTGGGCTTGTTTCTGTAGCATAGTGATCATCACGTTCACCTTCCGCAAGATAGGTTCCCGCGGTCGAAACTGTTTTGTTCTTCATCTGCAGCCTTTTACATGGACAAGAACGGAGCTTTCTTGCTTGCTTTCCCATCTGCAAACCTGCCTTCGAATTTGCTTGAACAAATCTGCTCTCTTAGTGAAATGCAATGCATTTCCATTTGATTACTGTGCAGAGCATTGTAAAGATATTCTCCAAACTGCTTCTGATCATGTGCCATTCAGTTTGAGAGTGTAGTTACCGATCCTTCCCCGAACGGCAAGACCGCATTTGCATTCCTTGCTCAGGCGGCCCGGTTCAAAGACAGGGAAGAAGCTGATGCGCTGGTGCCACAGTGCCCCACGGATTCCTCAATTAGTCTGTCTGTCAAATGTACCCCCAAAGTCGTATCTGAAAGACCTCATTTGGAAGCTGTCTGTCGTTATTCAAAGTGCGAGATTTGCCACCAGAGGTCCTGAATCATGTTTTGGAGCAGTTCGCACGTTAGTGGCTCATTCAATCAGCAACAGCAATGAAAGAAATTGCACTCTCAGAGGAACCTCTGGACCTGTGCTTTCAAAGCTAGTATTAAGGTGCGTCCCGAGATCTAAGCCATGTTGGAATTTAAACGGAGGAATCGACAAAGAGGCTGCAGAATAACATCGCATCCTTTTGGTTTTCTTTAAATCACTGATGAGCAGGAAAATGTAAACGGGGAGAGCGACTGGGAAAGTGAGGCAGTTGCAGCTCTGGTGAAACTCCTTCTTTTTGAGTCACTCAGCAACAAGAGGCGTGAAGGTGACTCAGGCGTGAGAGCTCTTCACATCGAGAACAAAAAGCAATCAAGTGCAGTTAGCACCTCTCCCGGAGTGGGGGAGGGGTGAGATAATTACCTTTTGACTTCAGTTCCTCTGTTCAGAAACTGCCTTTTAAATTGAGGTGAACAGAAACTGCATTTCTAATAAGCACCATGGAATTTAGCAAGATTTATTGAGTCGCTTCTCGTCGATGTGGAACACGGCCTGCTCAGCTTTGTGCATTTTCCTGTAGTCCGGTGTGTTTCATGTTCCGTGTAAACGTGAAAGTTGTCCTGTTTCGAGCAATGGGTGAAATAATTTAGCAAAGCAAGAATTGAAATTGCAGTAATGCCAAGCGGTTCATGGTTATTTGACCAAATCATAAGCGAACATGTATGCTCACGCACTCACAGATACATTTGTAGCTGAAAAGAGTCTGAGAAGATAGCCTCAGTTTACCATTGATTTTTATCCGGATTGACGGGCTATCATTATTTGTTGCGAAATTGAGATTGTAGCCGGCACATCCACGCAGCTGTGCGAGTCCGAGAGTGATGATGGAACCCTTTTCACGTGACTTTCTATCTGTTGTGGTTCTGTTCGCCGAGCTGGGAGTTTTTGCTGCAGTTCGGCGAACAGAACCACAACAACGGACACCCGAGCTACAAATCTTTAATCAGACTTTAAACTTTCCATCTGTTGTCATGCAGGAGCTAAATTGGAAATGCAAGAAAATGGACAACAGGTGGAGTTGGTAGTGTGGCCGAGCGGTCTAAGGCGCTGGATTTAGACTCCAGTTTCGACAGGGGCGTGGGTTCGAATCCCACCACTGCCATTGCTACTGATCAGCTGCAACGGCGCAGCTCGTTGAAATGCTATTGCCACCACGGATGTAGTTCTGTTCAGAACAGAATTCGATTTGCTTCCTCGGTAATTAGCTATCAAGTGGGAAAGTGCCAAATTGTCTCTGCTGCAGTGATCGTGTTCGCCTCCTGCGTGGAAAATTGCAAACAGCTCTCCTGTTGCTTTACGTTCCAAGCATGTTGAGATTTTACTGGAACCGAATGGAGACTGCTATTTCATCGCTGTTGTGAAACAAAGTCCTGCGGTGAGTCGATTCATCGTTATTTGGCTTTCAGGCGAATGGGAAAATCGTTCCGATGAATTTTGATGTCATATGTTATTGAATTTCTCCAATTTCCTTCGTTTCTGTCCCGGAGACACCTGAAGGGAAAGGTAATCTAATCGAGACTGTGATTGGTGAAATTCACTTTTTGTGGCCCATTCTTATTATGTTCTTTCTTTCTCTCTTTTCAGCATTGTCTGGGAAATGGTGGTGCACTAAGGCTCCAGTATGATTGAAAGACTATTTTGGAATTGCCCTGTTGTTAGTAGTGAGCTTACTTTATGGCTCATGCCCTCGGAGTGTCTCACATTTAGCATTCATGCTCACTGTATCTGAAAATGCATTTGCTTTGCCAGTTTTGTTTGTGTTCCGTGTCAAATGCTTTCTGTTTTGCGATTCGTTCAATGCATTACGAATTAACAGGTTTTCTGTGGTAACTTCCAGCTGCAAAAACTCCTCAACTGAGGATCTGGGAAAATTTCACAGAGTATGGTCAGTCGGAACAAAAGTAAGGATGCCCTTCGTTTCTGCAGTGTTTCACAATACTACCTTTGCAGTGAGCAGTCGAACGGACTAAATGATTGTGCCACAGACTGCGACGGCCAGCTCTGCTTAAAATGTTATCCTGTTGAAGCCGGTGTAAGCAACACAACGTAATTGGGCTACACCGCGTGGAAACAGATACTTCGGTGTATCTCGTCCATGCATACCACATAGCCAAAATTAAACAAGTCCCATTAAACAACGAGCGATTGGAAACAGAAAGGTGAAAGGTAGAATGGCTTCAACTTTCAGTGTCGGATATCACTGAGCTGCAGCAGGGGCGGCTGTGGGCTTGTTTCTGTAGCATAGTGATCATCACGTTCACCTTCCGCAAGATAGGTTCCCGCGGTCGAAACTGTTTTGTTCTTCATCTGCAGCCTTTTACATGGACAAGAACGGAGCTTTCTTGCTTGCTTTCCCATCTGCAAACCTGCCTTCGAATTTGCTTGAACAAATCTGCTCTCTTAGTGAAATGCAATGCATTTCCATTTGATTACTGTGCAGAGCATTGTAAAGATATTCTCCAAACTGCTTCTGATCATGTGCCATTCAGTTTGAGAGTGTAGTTACCGATCCTTCCCCGAACGGCAAGACCGCATTTGCATTCCTTGCTCAGGCGGCCCGGTTCAAAGACAGGGAAGAAGCTGATGCGCTGGTGCCACAGTGCCCCACGGATTCCTCAATTAGTCTGTCTGTCAAATGTACCCCCAAAGTCGTATCTGAAAGACCTCATTTGGAAGCTGTCTGTCGTTATTCAAAGTGCGAGATTTGCCACCAGAGGTCCTGAATCATGTTTTGGAGCAGTTCGCACGTTAGTGGCTCATTCAATCAGCAACAGCAATGAAAGAAATTGCACTCTCAGAGGAACCTCTGGACCTGTGCTTTCAAAGCTAGTATTAAGGTGCGTCCCGAGATCTAAGCCATGTTGGAATTTAAACGGAGGAATCGACAAAGAGGCTGCAGAATAACATCGCATCCTTTTGGTTTTCTTTAAATCACTGATGAGCAGGAAAATGTAAACGGGGAGAGCGACTGGGAAAGTGAGGCAGTTGCAGCTCTGGTGAAACTCCTTCTTTTTGAGTCACTCAGCAACAAGAGGCGTGAAGGTGACTCAGGCGTGAGAGCTCTTCACATCGAGAACAAAAAGCAATCAAGTGCAGTTAGCACCTCTCCCGGAGTGGGGGAGGGGTGAGATAATTACCTTTTGACTTCAGTTCCTCTGTTCAGAAACTGCCTTTTAAATTGAGGTGAACAGAAACTGCATTTCTAATAAGCACCATGGAATTTAGCAAGATTTATTGAGTCGCTTCTCGTCGATGTGGAACACGGCCTGCTCAGCTTTGTGCATTTTCCCTGTAGTCCGGTGTGTTTCATGTTCCGTGTAAACGTGAAAGTTGTCCTGTTTCGAGCAATGGGTGAAATAATTTAGCAAAGCAAGAATTGAAATTGCAGTAATGCCAAGCGGTTCATGGTTATTTGACCAAATCATAAGCGAACATGTATGCTCACGCACTCACAGATACATTTGTAGCTGAAAAGAGTCTGAGAAGATAGCCTCAGTTTACCATTGATTTTTATCCGGATTGACGGGCTATCATTATTTGTTGCGAAATTGAGATTGTAGCCGGCACATCCACGCAGCTGTGCGAGTCCGAGAGTGATGATGGAACCCTTTTCACGTGACTTTCTATCTGTTGTGGTTCTGTTCGCCGAGCTGGGAGTTTTTGCTGCAGTTCGGCGAACAGAACCACAACAACGGACACCCGAGCTACAAATCTTTAATCAGACTTTAAACTTTCCATCTGTTGTCATGCAGGAGCTAAATTGGAAATGCAAGAAAATGGACAACAGGTGGAGTTGGTAGTGTGGCCGAGCGGTCTAAGGCGCTGGATTTAGACTCCAGTTTCGACAGGGGCGTGGGTTCGAATCCCACCACTGCCATTGCTACTGATCAGCTGCAACGGCGCAGCTCGTTGAAATGCTATTGCCACCACGGATGTAGTTCTGTTCAGAACAGAATTCGATTTGCTTCCTCGGTAATTAGCTATCAAGTGGGAAAGTGCCAAATTGTCTCTGCTGCAGTGATCGTGTTCGCCTCCTGCGTGGAAAATTGCAAACAGCTCTCCTGTTGCTTTACGTTCCAAGCATGTTGAGATTTTACTGGAACCGAATGGAGACTGCTATTTCATCGCTGTTGTGAAACAAAGTCCTGCGGTGAGTCGATTCATCGTTATTTGGCTTTCAGGCGAATGGGAAAATCGTTCCGATGAATTTTGATGTCATATGTTATTGAATTTCTCCAATTTCCTTCGTTTCTGTCCCGGAGACACCTGAAGGGAAAGGTAATCTAATCGAGACTGTGATTGGTGAAATTCACTTTTTGTGGCCCATTCTTATTATGTTCTTTCTTTCTCTCTTTTCAGCATTGTCTGGGAAATGGTGGTGCACTAAGGCTCCAGTATGATTGAAAGACTATTTTGGAATTGCCCTGTTGTTAGTAGTGAGCTTACTTTATGGCTCATGCCCTCGGAGTGTCTCACATTTAGCATTCATGCTCACTGTATCTGAAAATGCATTTGCTTTGCCAGTTTTGTTTGTGTTCCGTGTCAAATGCTTTCTGTTTTGCGATTCGTTCAATGCATTACGAATTAACAGGTTTTCTGTGGTAACTTCCAGCTGCAAAAACTCCTCAACTGAGGATCTGGGAAAATTTCACAGAGTATGGTCAGTCGGAACAAAAGTAAGGATGCCCTTCGTTTCTGCAGTGTTTCACAATACTACCTTTGCAGTGAGCAGTCGAACGGACTAAATGATTGTGCCACAGACTGCGACGGCCAGCTCTGCTTAAAATGTTATCCTGTTGAAGCCGGTGTAAGCAACACAACGTAATTGGGCTACACCGCGTGGAAACAGATACTTCGGTGTATCTCGTCCATGCATACCACATAGCCAAAATTAAACAAGTCCCATTAAACAACGAGCGATTGGAAACAGAAAGGTGAAAGGTAGAATGGCTTCAACTTTCAGTGTCGGATATCACTGAGCTGCAGCAGGGGCGGCTGTGGGCTTGTTTCTGTAGCATAGTGATCATCACGTTCACCTTCCGCAAGATAGGTTCCCGCGGTCGAAACTGTTTTGTTCTTCATCTGCAGCCTTTTACATGGACAAGAACGGAGCTTTCTTGCTTGCTTTCCCATCTGCAAACCTGCCTTCGAATTTGCTTGAACAAATCTGCTCTCTTAGTGAAATGCAATGCATTTCCATTTGATTACTGTGCAGAGCATTGTAAAGATATTCTCCAAACTGCTTCTGATCATGTGCCATTCAGTTTGAGAGTGTAGTTACCGATCCTTCCCCGAACGGCAAGACCGCATTTGCATTCCTTGCTCAGGCGGCCCGGTTCAAAGACAGGGAAGAAGCTGATGCGCTGGTGCCACAGTGCCCCACGGATTCCTCAATTAGTCTGTCTGTCAAATGTACCCCCAAAGTCGTATCTGAAAGACCTCATTTGGAAGCTGTCTGTCGTTATTCAAAGTGCGAGATTTGCCACCAGAGGTCCTGAATCATGTTTTGGAGCAGTTCGCACGTTAGTGGCTCATTCAATCAGCAACAGCAATGAAAGAAATTGCACTCTCAGAGGAACCTCTGGACCTGTGCTTTCAAAGCTAGTATTAAGGTGCGTCCCGAGATCTAAGCCATGTTGGAATTTAAACGGAGGAATCGACAAAGAGGCTGCAGAATAACATCGCATCCTTTTGGTTTTCTTTAAATCACTGATGAGCAGGAAAATGTAAACGGGAGAGCGACTGGGAAAGTGAGGCAGTTGCAGCTCTGGTGAAACTCCTTCTTTTTGAGTCACTCAGCAACAAGAGGCGTGAAGGTGACTCAGGCGTGAGAGCTCTTCACATCGAGAACAAAAAGCAATCAAGTGCAGTTAGAACCTCTCCCAGAGTGGGGGTGGGTTGAGATGATTACCTTTTGACTTCAGTTACTATGTTCAAAAACTGTCTTTTAAATTGAGGTGAACAGAAACTGCATTTCTAATAAGCACCATGGAATTTAGCAAAATTTATTGAGTCACTTCTCGTCGATTCGCACAAAGTTTTCCAACTCAGTTGTTATCCATGTGGGTCATGTCCAGGTGTGAACATCCCTGCAGTAAATTGCACGGTTAAGGTAAAAGGCAAGGAAAGTGGCATCTCGAACTGGCTCCGAGGTCAGAGCATCCTCACAATGTGATCTGTCGTTCTCGGATTGTAATGCTACCTCCGGTTTTAGGCTGCAGAACATTCTTTGGGACTCTTATCCTGCAAAACAGACACAGTGACTGAAACTATGCTGCACGGTATGATGTGGAACACGGCCTGCTCAGCTTTGTGCATTTTCCCTGTAGTCCGGTGTGTTACATGTTCCGTGTAAACGTGAAAGTTGTCCTGTTTCGAGCAATGGGTGAAATCATTTAGCAAAGCAAGAATCGAAATTGCAGTAATGTCAAGCAGTTCATGGTTATTTGACCAAATCATAAGCGAACATGTATGCTCACGCACTCACAGATACATTTGTAGCTGAAAAGAGTCTGAGAAGATACCCTCAGCTTACCATTGATTTTTATCCAGATTGATGAGCTATCATTATTTGTTGCGTAATTGATATTGTAGCCGGCACATCCAAGCAGCCGTGCGAGTCGGAGGGGGATCATGGAACCCATTTCACGTGACTTTCCATCTGTTGTCATGCAGGAGCTCAATTGGAAATGCAAGAAAATGGGGCTTTAGCGCAGCTGGTAGTGTGGCTGAGCAGTCTAAGGCGCTAGATTAAGGCTCCAGTCTCGACAGGAGCGTGGGTTCGAATCCCACCACTGCCATTTCTACTGATCAGCTGCAACGACCAAGCTTGTTAAAATGCTGTTTCCATTCCCGCTGTACTATGTTTCTGAGTATCATGCCCATGTTGGTATGTATCCAAGCCATTGTTTCTAGTGAGTTCTGTCCCATCTATCTCTCCATCCTCAGTGTGGTCTTTTTCTTTTCTTCATTAATGGGACATGGGTGTTGGTGACTGGGCCAGCACTTATTACTCTTTCCGAGTTGCCTTTGAGAAGGTGCTGGGTAACTGCCTCTCTGAACCACTGCACTTCGACGTAGACTGGCAGTGCTTCAGTCGGTCTGGTTACACTTCTTTGAGACCTTGTAGAGTTATAACTGACTGGCTGACTTGGCCAGTTCAAAGGGCATTTGAGAGTCTACCACTACTGAAGGTCTGGAATCACATATAGGCCAGACCAGTGAAGATAGCAAATTTCCTTCTTTGAAGGACACTATTGAGCCAGATGTTCTTAGTTTTTACAACCATCAGTATTTCATTAGAATGTTAATTCCAAATATTTTATTGAATTGAACTTCCACCATCTGCTGTGGCGGGATTGAAGTCCGGGTTTGTGTCATTACCATTGGGGAATATTTGTGGAAATCTCAGAATTTATAGTGTGGAGAAAATACCGCTAGACCATCACCTCCCCAGCATCTCCACCATCAGTGGCGGTGTTGCTGTTATCGTGACTGAGGTAAAGAAAATTGTGCAGTTACATTGTCAACTATTTCCATGGAGATCAGAACTGTTCATATTTCAGGGATGGCACAGAAATGTAACAGTTTATCAGCCAAGAATAGAAACAGAGGAGAGGTAGGCATTTTATGCATTGAGTGGGTGTGCCATATATGTAAATATTGACTTGCACCTGACAGTAGAAAGTCAGTATAGGTTCTCTGGATGGTTTTCTTGGATTTGTGTTGTTAGCTGCTGCATTCATTCAGGGAGACCAGAGAACCTGGTTTTCCTATTCTGTGCAAGGTACGGGGATAGATTTTACAGTGTTTCTGGGTCTTCGGAGACTGTGTAGGGTGGAGCAGGGCACTGCACTATCCTTTCTGAGATTTGCACAAATATTTCCCAATGGTATACCTTTCCCAGGTTCAAAGAGCGAAGCCAATTTATTTCAACAATGCGGAGGTCACAGAGCTGTGCAGTCTCACACCAGGGAGAGGACTGCACTCAAAATTCTCATCAACAATATTGATTCAGGAACTTGCCAGGCAGGAATGGGGGCCTTATCCATTATGCCAGACTTCCATCCTCTCACGCATTTACGAGGTGACAGAGGTCATCTCTGTCCAGTGAGATGAACACATTGATTCCATCAAACAAAAGAAACAAAAGAAAATCTTTTGGAAATATTAGAGAACAGGGTGAATGCAAAAGTGGGGAACTTCAGAAAATGTAAAATTAGTAAAACTGAAGTACTGGAAAAAACTTATTGAGTTGAATGTTGGTAAGCTGCTGGATCAGATGAGTGATGAATTTAGAGGGATATAGAGATAGGGTTGTAGAATTGAGCTTGCTGGATAACTCTTTTCGGAGCTGGTGCAGACACGATGGATCAATAGCAGCCCTTTTTCCTGCCTTTTCCTTTATTATATGAGGGAGGTCAAAGTTCCATTTTCCTCAGGTACCCTCATACCATCATCTGTCAAATACTGCCTTGTTATCAAGGCCAGTCATTCTTTCTTGGTGTTCATATATTTCGTTGATGTCAAAAGGTCGCGCTGAATGTGTGTGGTGTGTTTCCTTCTCACAGAGGGGAGTGACTGTCGGCACGAGAGGATTTTGTGATCACTATCTGGGTCCAGTATGGGGGAATTATTCACTTTATATCTAGGTCTACACCATGACCAATAAATGGAACCAAGAAACTTCTGTAAAGAGAGGAAGGGACTGTTTTACAGTAACACCCACTCTTTTCGGAAGAACGTTTTCCAATCCACACCAAATCATTCTGACTGTATTCAGGGGCTGAATGTTCACCTCAGTTTCTGTGCACCAGGTAGTAGGAGCAAGTGGTCTCCAACTGCTCTTGAGTAGCAGATTGAGGGGCTGAATAGAATGGGGCAAAATAGATCTGAGAAACAGGTGTGGGTCCCTGCCTCACCAGGAATTAAGATTGTGACTGATCAGATTCCGGTCCCAGTGCCACGTTCCAAACTGCAGATCATTATCTTTGAGTCACTTTCCCGTCAAATATTTAACTAAAACATCTTTGAGTAAATGCAAAAATGGTACCACTAACCTGTGGTGCAGAGAATTCCCACTCAAATAGTCTTTTGAGAATTCCGCCTTATCCCTGTTCTTACCAAGGTTAGAGAGTCATTGTTTCTGTTTCTAGACCCATTCCTCCAGAGGTCACGACAAATTATCAATGTAACGAAGTGTGTGATATTGCAAAAGATATGTGTCTCAGACTGGGTCATGTTCAGCGTTAGGAACAAGTCAGGTAAGTTTCCTCAAGTTTTTAAAAAAATCTAATCTAAAGCCAAAGCATCTTTACTCGAATTACATAAATGGATACATAAATGAGATGCAATTTGGACAATGACAGTATGTTAATCAACATGTATTTTCTATAAATCTGAGACATAGAAACATGCACATACACACACACACACACACACACACACAGATACACACACACACACACACACACACACACACACACACACACACACACACACACACACACACACACACACACACACACATGTCTGAAGGCAGAACATTAAAAAAACTGAAACTCAACAGAACGTCTTCCAATATACACCAAATCATGTCTGGCTGCATTCAGGGGCTGAATGGTCACCTCGGTTTCTGTGCACCAGGTCGTAGGAGCAAAACGTTCCGAAGAGCTTTGTCCAAATAACAGTTAATTTCATGAGAAAAGCAAAACTGAAAATGTTTCAATTGTTATTCTGCCCCTGAAGTTATTCTATCTCACAGAAGCTGCTAGCGCTGGAATTTCTCCTGGAACAATTTGATTTGCCTGAAATCCCTTTGCTGTAGTCAGTGGAGAGATCCCAATGAAGACTCAGCAGGAACCTTCAAAGAGTGCTAAAGATGGCTGATTGGTTTTCAGCTCTCATATGTCGCTGTAGAGAAGTACACGTAGAGATGGAGCTATGGCTGTTTGCTTCTCCGACAGGTTATATTTTCTCTCTCTCTGATCGGAAACATGCATTAATGTGACCCGAACACCAACCTGGTTTATATCAGGTCTGGTTAAGCATTCCCCTGATTGCATGATTCCATCCCTGTTATCTGCTCCATTTTGAAATAATTTGTAGTTTATAATTTGAAGGCATGTTTATATGTGTTTGCATAACTTTTGTACAATAAATTTATGTCTTCATAGTACCTGTATTAAAATGAGTATGTTGTTTTCTAAAACTGAATCCTTAGTTTTATTCTCTCATCCATTAGCTACGCCCCAATAAACTCTCCTCACGGGTTATATGGTTCAAAATGAACATGTCTCATTCTCAGGCGTGAAGTGCTCTGACCTTGTAGAGGCTATGAGGGGCATGGAGGCGGGGAACAGCCAAGGTTATTTCCCAAGGCCGGAGGAGTCCAAACCAGAGGGTACAGATTTAAGGAGGGAAAAGCAAGATTATAAAGATACTTGAAGGTTAACATTTTTATGCAGTGGGTAATGTGTGTATGGAATGAGCTGGTAGCGTAAGTGGTGGAGACTGGTACAATAACAACATTTAAGAGACAATGAATGGTGTATGAATAAGGAGGGTTTATAGCACTATGGGTCTAATGTTGGCAAATGGTACTCCATCAGATTGGAATATCTAGTCGGTGCAGATGAGCTGGACTGAAGGGTCTGTTTCCGTGCTGTATGACACTATGATTCCATCTGGCCTTCATTCTCGCAAAGAGTAAAGTGAAACATCTGTAAAAAGCTTCTAAAACAATCGCATATTTTTCTTTCAGTATAGTGTTTCATTACTACACACAATATATCCGATATAGTCTCAGCATTGTCTTGTACACATGCAGTAAAACATCCCGATGATTATACCCGGTAGCCTTTGCATGAAACAGCATCATTCGCTGCACTTTCCTAATCACTTGCTGAATCTGCTGACTAGCTTTATGTGGCTCATTTACCAGGCCGTCCAAATCCCTCTGTAACAATGAGCTCATGGATGTTTCTCTATTTAAGTAGGTTCCTGTTATTTTATCTTTTTAACACAACACTGACTTCCCTTAACCCACATTATACTGTTTTCTGCCAAATATTTGCTCACTAACGTCCTCTGTCTGTATCCCATTGCAGAGTCTCCATGTTCAGTTAAATGACTATCTTGATGAATGAGCTAATTGAGCTCCAAGCCAATCAGTCCTCTCATCCAAGTCATTGTTATAGATTGTAAATAGTTGATAATCTCACTCTGATCCCCGAGACACTCCACCAAGTTACAACTTTACAACATGAAAATAATCATCTATCCCGAATGTTTATTCCCAGATAGTTAACCAGGTTTCCCCTGTTGCTGGGCAGAAGGCTGGAAAGGTTGGATGGCCTCATCTTACATTGTGTAATGTACTTAGCCGGCTGCATGACTTCAATCTATTCTTGCATAACTCCTTTGAGGGCAGAATGGTCTCCTCCTGTCTCATTATCATGATGCTGACTGGCTGAATGAGATCTTTCTTTACCCCTGTAACATCATGGAGTGCTTGAGAGAACAACATATGGGTTAGGAGCAACAGCTGGCCATTCAGCCCCTCGCACTTGCTGCACCATTCAGAATATGCATTGTTGACGTGATTGTAACTAAACATCACTTTCCTGTCTGTTCCTAATAAACATGGTTATCTTGTTCATCAAAGATCTATGGAACTCCACCTTGAGTGTTTTCAGTAACCCAGTCTTCACTGCTCCTTGGGAACGAAAACACCACAGATCAAACAACCCGAAAGAGAAACAAACATCCCTGTCTCAGTCAGAAATGGGAATGCCCTTATTCTAAAAATGTGTTCCCCTCAAATCAATCACCACTCTTTTGATATATAAGGAGTCGACAATCAGAAACAGGTATCAACCACCCAGCCCCTCAAACCTGTCCACATTCTCATTAACTCTCCTAAATCAAATACTTAGCCAATTCAGTCTCCACTCGCCTCGTGGAAAGACAATCCCATGCACCACAAGATCAAATGAGCAATGAACCCTGCAGCAGGATTAGACCATTCAGCCCATCTTGTCTGCCATTGCATCTGATCACGTCTAAAATATTTTGAATCCCATTCTCCTGCCTTCTCCGACCGACCATTGATAATTTACTAATAAAAAAAAGTATATATCTCTGTATTAAGGACAGTGTGTGCCTGTATGTGGGGCAATGTTCATGTGTTTGTGTGTAAAAGTCTATATCTACGTGCGTATCTCTGTGTGCATGTGTTATGTGTGTTAGTATCAGTATCTCAGTTTGTGTGTACGTCTGTCTGAGTCGCTGTGCAATGTTGTTTTTGAAGTAGATAGATTGAAATTGGAATCAAATTCTCTCTCCTCCACTCTCTCTGTCTGTCCCTGTTGTTCATAGATTTCATAGAATGTCTACAATGTGGAAACAGGCCCTTTGACCCAACGAATACACACTGACCCTTCGAAGAGTAACACACCCAGACCCATTTCCAAACCATCCTATGTTTATCCCTGATTAATGCCACTAGCCGACACATCCATGAGCACTATGGACAATTTATCTTGGCCAATTCACCTAATATCCACATCGTTGGACTGTGGGTGGAAACCAGAGCACCCGGTGGAAACCCAGGCAAACATGGTGAGAATGTGAAACTCCACACAGACTGTCGTCCGAGGGTGGAATCGAGCCTGGGTGCCTGGCACCATGAGGCACCGGTGCAAACCACTGAATTTTATGATTAGATTCTTACAATAACTCCCACTGCTGGCCTCCCCGCACCACTGCACCAGTGGCACAGTTTTTAACTCTGAGAAGATAATAAATCCTTTGCTGTGAATCTCTCAAATTGCATGGCCGTTTGATTTTTCAAATAATAACTTTGGAAGCACAGAATAGTTTTGTCTGATACCAAGTGATGTTGGTCCTGCGTCACTACCAACAGCACTGGGCCTTTTCGTGGACTTTTCAATGCTTTCTCACGTAATTTGTAAGCTTTAAAAGTCACAGAATGAGAAATAAATTCACCTCATCCCCTGACAAAATGGTTCACTCAGGGGTGAGCATTTCCATTCTGACAGGCCCAAGTATATTTGCAACTCTCCAGCTACCAGCATTGTGTGTGTGTGTTGGGGTGGGGTGGGGTGGTTTTGGGGGGAGGTGTATGTGTTGATGTTGCTGTCAGTTTGGATGGTGATGTGAGATGCTGCCCTCTCTCCTACCCAGACTGAATCTTCGAAGGTTATCACCCTCTGCCGCTGTTACTGCAGTAGGGTGCGGAGGCCTGTTGAGGGAGAGATTGTGTCATTTTAAACACCGCAGACAGTGTCAGACCTGAACCCATGTACAGATACTCACAGAGTCAAATGCAGATACACAGGTAAATTCGCCGTGGCGGGGTGTGGGGTTGGGGTTGCGGAGATGGATTTCGGGCACTCCACCTCTTCGCTCTTTCAATCCTATTCCGAGTTGTTTCTCCTGGAATAGGAGACGGTGTAGGTGGGCGGGGGGGGGGGGGGGGGGGGGGGAGTTGTTGACGTGTCCAGAGAGAGTCAGTCAACACTGTTGTATCCATACGGTTCTAATAGTGAAGGAGCTTTAGTAGAGGAGAAAGAGAGTGAGAGAGAGAGGGGAAGGTGCTGCATGCTGTGTCGTGAGCTAGACCATGATTGCTGGGTCAGACTGTGGGGCCTCCTTTGGGAGGAGAATGGTCCCCCTCTGTACTAGACAATCCACCAGGACCTCCGTGCCCCTGTCGACAAACCGTGGTGTAATTGCCCCTTATCTGCCATGCTCAGAATAAATTGTGCAAGGCAGCTCTAACCCGGGAAAGCTCAGCCATGTACCTATTGGACTTTTAAAGATGGCACCAGTGCCAAAGATCACGAAATACCAAAGGGCATGCGGGTGATGGTGAGTATCTCCAACCTTGATGGGTGGGAGAATCGGGCTGGTATCGAAGGAGAGGGACACCATGGGGGTGGGGTGGGTAGCTAATGAGGTGAGTCCAATAAGATAGCAACAGGAAACTAGCTCAGCCTCGTGCAGACAATCCCTCTGTCACACTCAATGAAAATGCAACTGAAACAAATTATTGTTTGGTTCAACCCAATGAGTCAAACACTCTGCTGACCCCAATCTCAGTGACAACCCTGCAGCTGCTTGACCAATGCACTCCATCACAGAGAAGGAGCTGAACGTCACCTTATCCTTGGGAAATAAGGCAGTGGGGGAGCAATTTATGGCAAGTCATCATAATTCTATCAGTTTTAAAATAGAAATGGAAAGAGATGAAGCAGGTCTAAAATTTAAAGTTCTAAATTGTTGAAAACCAATTTTGATGATATTAACTAAGAATTTTCCAAAATCGATTGGGACAGATATCCGAAGAGAAGGGGGGTTAGTTGAGAAGTGAGAAGCCTTCAAAAATGAGATGTCAGGAGTACAGAGACATCTTGTCCCTGTTAGGGTGAAGGGTACGGTTGGTACGTGTAAGGAATGCTGGAGGATTGGAGAAATTGAGGTTCTGGTCACGGAAAAAGGGAGGCATACGTCAGGTATTGACAGCAGGAATTGAGTTTTCTTTCTTAATTCATTCATACGATGAGGGCGTCCCTGGCTAGGCAAGCATCTATTACCCATCCCTAATTTCCGAGAGGGCAGTTAGCAGTCAACCACATTGCTGTGAGTCTGTAGTCACTTGTCGGCCAGGCCAGATAAGAATGGCAGTTTGTTTCCTTAAAGCATGTCAGTGAACTAGATGGATTTTTCCGACAATCGGAATGGTCATCATCAGCCTCTTAATTCCGGATTTAAAGTGAATCACTAGAAGAATCTGAAGACAACAAGAGTATAGTTATGAGGGAAATTGGGAGCATAAAAATGGGACATGTGATAACTTTGGCAAATAGAGTTAAGGAGAATCCAAAGAATTTCTACAAATACTTCAAGGACAAATGAGTAACTGTGGAGAGAATAGGACTTCCTTAAAGATCAGCAAGACTGCCCACGTGCAGGACCATAGGAAATGGGGGAGATACTGGACGATTATTTTGTATCAGTACTTACCGTGCAGGAGGAAATGGAAGCTAGAGAACTTGGGAAATAAGTAGTGATATCTAGGAAAGCGTCTACATTACAGAAGAGCTGCTGGAGGTCTTAAAACATGCAAAGGGAGGAAAATGTCCTGGCTTTTATTGGATGTACGCTACAACTCTGTGGGAAGCTATGGGTGTGATTGCTGGGCCTCTTGCTAACATCAATGGCCACAGGTAAAGTTCCGGAAGACTGGAGGTTGGGTATCTTGGTGCCACTACTTAAAGGATTGAGAAGGGTAATAAGGAAAAGCTAGTGGGTAAGTTGTTGGAAGGGATTATGAATCATCCGATTTTCAGGTATTTTGAAAGGTACAAAATGATTAGGGATAGTCAACATAACTTTGTGCAAGCAATATTGTGTCTCACTGACTTGACTGAGATTATTTTGAAGAAGCGATTAAAAAGATTAGTTAAGATAGAATTTTGTACATTGTCGATATGGACTTCAGTAAGGCGTTGAATAACTTTGTGCCTGGTCATCTGTTTAACAAGGTTGGTTCATATGAAAGTCATTTGGATGCAAAACTAGCTCAAAGGTAAGAGGCATAGGGTAGTGGTAGAGAGTTGTAAAATCCTGGAAAAAGTTGGCCATGCTCTCCATGTTGCGCAGAAAGTCCAGTTTATGGAGTAATCCTCTAGCACGGCCTGCACAGCTCTCCATCTTAGCCGTTACATTACCCCAGTTTATGGTGTCTGGGCTGCTTCTGTGAAGCAGATTCAGAATTTGAGGCAATGGACCATTCCAGCAGATCTGGCAATGTTTTTATTCTTTGTTTGCATTCTTGTGAATTGGCCCACTGTTGTCTCATTTATCCAGTTATTCCAATCCTCCCATCTCCAAATCCATATTTTTGGCAAGTTATCAGTTAATAAGTTATTTGCTTTTTTTTTCTGTATCTTTCCCTGGCCTTGATTTTTGACTCCCTCCTGTATCGATTGCAGTCATTGTGAAGATCAGAAACAGTGAAATGTTGTGTTCTCTTCCCGATGTTTCCCATGTGGTTCTCCATGGACAGAGGTGTTCCAGCCGCTTTGACTCACGTGTTTGAAATCTTGGTATGCGCCTGCTCACGGAACGCCTCTGTTTGTCTCTCTCAGTTGATCGTGCAGTCAGTAACACGAGGAAAATCCTGGAGTCTAAGTGTAAAGGAACAGGCACCTAACTTGGAGCTGAGGGGCTTCTGACTGACTCCTGTTATTAAAAAGTTAGTGGAGGTGCTAGAGATGGTTTGCTGGAGGTTGTGCTGTGAGCTGCCTCAGACATTCAGGGAGACCTTAGGATTTGCTGACCCAACTCTGGGTCATGGGGACTGTAGTTACTACATCTGGGTCTGTAACATGAATAAGAAATGGAGTAGAGGCTGCAGAGAAGTGAAGCTCTGAAACCACGCAGTGAGTGTGTGTGGGGAAAGGGATTTGCTGTATCTGCCTGTGTTTTCGCCTGGACAAGCACATACTCCCACTCTCCCCCGTTACATACACTGATGCACACTCTCCCTATCTGCTCCACACACACTCTCCCTCTCCCTCTCTCACATGCACACACGCGCACTCCATTCTGTTACACGCACGCATGCACTGTCCCCCTCCCGCACTCACACACAGACACTCCTCCTCACTCTCTCTCACGTACATAGAGTGTGTTTCTCTGTCCCTCACCCCCTTCACACAGACACGCCTCTCTCTCCTACATACGCAACACACACGTATGCACATATAAATCTGCGGGGTGAATTTGCATTTGCCCATTTGTATTTGCAGATGCATTTTATTTTGTTCTAAAACATACAATTTGTAGACAGTCAGTCAAGTGATATTTTGCAAACTCCTACTTTGTGAATAAAACCAGTCTGACTCCAGGTGAAGACACAGATAGCGGCCAAACTAGGTCTCACGCTTAGAATACATTGTCTGACCGCAAGTGTTAATTCATTTACTTGAAGTTATTTCCAGGAGTGACTTGAAATAGAATCTGCGATTTGCATATTAATCAATCAAACTCGCATCTCCATTCTAACTGATTAGGTAGTTAAGAGCCATGTTAGGTGAGAACAATTCATGTGCATAAGTTGTACAACCCTTTGATCTTTTCTTATAACTTGTGTGTTTAATGTCTTCCTCTCTCTTACACCTGATGAAGGAGCAGCGCAATGAAACTCTGTGTATACAAATAAACCCATCGGACTCTAACCTGGTGTCATTTGATTTTTGACCATGTCCAACCCAGTCCAAAACCAGCGACTCCATATCATGGTTTTTACTGGTTAGCTAATCCTCTCCCCGAGCAAGTACACTGTTCCTAACCCCATGTGTCCTTCTCTTCCATATTAATATTTTGCGAGGCACGTTATGCACTGATGTCTGGAAGTCCAGATATAATACATTTATATGATCCCCATTATCAACCTTGCTTGTAACGGCTTTTTTTAAAGAAAGTTAGTCAAATCATTCAAACATGATTTATCCTTCATAAAATTATGTTGACTGTGCTGGATTGTGGCTTGACTTTGAAAATCTCCTGTTATTAATTCCTTCATCAGTATTCACTCAGGAACAGGACACTGTTGCTGACGTGAATATGGAGTCACAAATGATTAGAATGGATGGCCTGGAAATATGCAGGGAAGAGGTTCTGGGAATATTGGAGAGGATGAAAATAGATAAGTCTCCTGGGCCTGATGGCATTTACCCTAGGATCCTATGGGAGGCTAGGGAGGAGATAGCAGAGCCATTGGCCTGGATTTTTATGTCGTCATTGTCAACGGGAATAGTACCAGAGGACTGGAGGATAGCGAATGTGGTCCCCTTGTTCAAGAAAGGGAGTAGGGATAGCCCTAGTAACTATAGGCCAGTGAGTCTGACTTCAGTGATGGGCAAAGACTTAGAGAGAATGGTAAGGGATAAGATTTATGAACATCTGGATAGGAATAACGTGATCAAGGATAGCCAGCATGGTTTTGTGAAGGGCAGGTCGTGCCTCACAAACCTTATTGAGTTCTTTGAGAAGGTGACTAAGGAAGTGGACGAGGGTAAAGCAGTAGATGTTGTGTATATGGACTTTAGTAAGGCGTTCGATAAGGTTCCCCATGGTAGGCTAATGCTAAAACTACGGAGGTATGGCATTGAGGATACATTAGAGGTTTGCATTAGGAATTGGCTGGCTGGAAGGAGACAGAGGGTAGTAGTTGATGGACTATGTTCATCTTGGAGTGCAGTTACTAGCGGTGTACCACAAGGATCTGTTTTGGGACCATTGCTTTTTGTTATCTTTATAAATGATCTAGAGGAAGGGCTTGAAAGCTGGGTAAGCAAGTTTGCGGATGGCACAAAAGTCGGTGGAGTTGTGGATAGTGAGGAAGGAAGTGGTAGGTTACAGCGGGATATAGATAAGTTGCAGAGCTGGGCAGAAATGTGGCAAATGGAATTCAATGTAGCTAAGTGTGAAGTCATTCACTTTGGTAGGAGTAACAAGATGATGGATTACTGGGCTAATGGTAGGCTACTTGTTAGTGTGGATGAGCAGAGGGATCTTGGTGTCCATGTACACAGATCTCTGAAAGTTGCCACCCAGGTAAATAGTGCTGTGAGGAAGGCATATGTTGTACTGGGCTTTATTGGTAGAGGAATTGAGTTCTGGAGTCCTGAGGTCATGTTGCAACTGTATAAGACTCTGGTGCGGCCTCATCTGGAGTATTGTGTGCAGTTTTGGTCGCCATACTATAGCAAGGATGTGGAGGCATTGGAACGAGTGCAGAGGAGGTTTACCAGGATGTTGCCTGGAATGGTAGGAAAATCTTATGAGGAAAGGCTGAGGCACTTGGGGCTGTTCTCATTGGAGAAGAGAAGGTTTAGGGGAGATTTGATAGAGGTGTATAAGATGATTAGGGGTTTAGATAGGGTCGACATTTAGAACCTTATACCGCTAATGGAGTCAGGTGTTACTAGGGGACACAGCTTTAAAATAAGGGGTGGTAGGTATAGGACAGATGTTAGGGGTAGATTCTTTACTCAGCGGGTTGTGAGTTCATGGAATGCCCTGCCAGTAGCAGTGGTGAACTCTCCTTCTTTATGGTCATTTAAGCGGGCATTGGATAGGCATTTGGAAGTTATTGGGCTAGTGTAGGTTAGGTAGGATTCGGTCGGCGCAACATCGAGGGCCGAAGGGCCTGTACTGCGCTGTTTCTTTCTATGATCTATGTTCTATGTTCATAACGGATTCTAAAAATTTGTCTTCTATCCCAATAATTTGCTCACTACTTTTCCTTCCCCAGTGAAGCTGGTTATTCGAAGTCCTTCCCTTTCTATAACCTCTATGTTCCCTTTCACAATTCCTGTGTAACGGGCACAAGGCTGTAAAAGATCTGGTCGAATTGCTGTGTAAGTGGCATGAGTAGCTGATTTGACTCATTCTGTTTCTGCTTTACATACCCGCTTTGCTGAATGTCCTCCTGCTGTTCCGACATTGCAGTCTCAGTAGACTTGCATGTCCTCCTCCTGTTCCTGACCAAGTCGCTCAAGGTCTCAATGTCCACTTCCTGTCGCTCAATGAGAGGTTTGGGGACTTATGGAATCTCCCTGGTCAAATGTCACTTTTTAAGGTCCGAAATATTTAGTGAAGTTGTGTTGCCCACACTGGTTAGCTCAGTGGTGAGCGCTGCTGCCTCACTGTACCAGAGATCTCAGTTCAATTTCAGTCTCCAGTTTCCTCCCACAGTCCCAAGGTGCGCATGTTAGGTGGTTTGGCCACGCTCAATTACCCATAATATCCGGGGATGTGGAGGCTAGGGGCATCAGTCTTGCAAAATGCCAAGTTATAAAGATTGAGTGGATGGGTGGTGGGGATTGGATGGGATAGTCTTTGGAGTGTCAGTGTGTAGTCGATGGGTCAAATGGCCTGCTTCCGCACTGCAGGGATTTTATGATTAACATCTTTGTTGCAGAAATCAGTTGTAGGAACAATCTTTGAATTCATTCCAATATTCTTTCCTCAGTGAGGAGATTAAATCTGTGTGCACTACTCCAGATGTGATCTCACTAAGACACTGTGCAGCAGCAGCAACACTTTACCAGCCTGCTGTAATATTCCCACGAATGTCAGAGCACTCTCAGCTCTCTGGGAAGTACACAGCATTGTTGAAAGGTCATTGTCCTTCTCTACTCCACCAGCATAACGGGAGGTCTTGTGATAACATCACAATGACACTTGAGAAGAATAGGTAAGGTGTGGCGAGATGATATCAATGTTAAGATATGCCTCACCAAACATCTCGCCTGAATCTACCAAGAACCTCGCCAGAGTCTATGTCATGCAGATTCCACAGAATCTGGTAAGGGGAGCTTAGAAACAGCAAGAAGAAGCAAACATTTATCAGAGTTATATATCAAAGTCAACGTTGTGATACAAATGTTGGGTATGGTCCAAAACAGGAAATTAAACATACAACTGTGTGGGTACTGCAGTAATAACGGGCAGCTTCAAGTTAAAAGGAAAGATTGTTAACCCAAGTGAATGTAATGCTGGGAAAATGGATTTCGTGAGAGTCGATGAAGTGCGTTGCTTTAACGATATATTGAACACCGAGCTAGAGATCAGGTTGTTCTGGAATTGATGATGTGTGATCAGAACAGCTCATTGAAGACTTTGTTGTAAAGGAGCTTTCGGGAATACTGACCTTAATATTTTGAATTTAAGTAACATCTGAATACAAAGCAATTTTCTTTCTTATATTAATGGTATATGCCTGAGTCATGCAAGCCATTAAGGTGCGAGTGTATTTGAAAAGTACATTAAAATGATTTAATGAAAGATCGGCAATGTATTTTATTTATGCAAACGCTATAACTTCTGGAAGGACGTTCTCGAGGTTAATGCCTCAGATGGCAAGATTGTCTGATCAGAGAACACTCTCTCTGTTCCAGCGAGGTTCAGAGAAAGAGAGGTGATAGAAATGAAACTTTAAAAACTCACACAGAGTGGAGTGACGAACCTGGGCATTGACAAGTGAGAGCAATATTAGCGAGAATCCCAAGATATTCCACAAGGACATCAAGCAGAGTAGAATAACCACGGAATAATTAGGGTCCATTATACACCGAGGGAGCAATCTATGTGTGAAGCTGGAGAACATTGCTAGATTGTGACATGAGAGCTTCACATCGTTTTACTTGGGAGAAGAAGGAGGCAGATACATATTTCAAGAAGACTGGACTGGGAAGCTCTTGGGAAGAAAGATATAAGATGCGAGCTGGAAATGATGGTTTGGGCTGGTGTAAAATTGGACAAGTCCCCACGTCTGGAAGAGTTGTATCACAGCTGCAGTGGGAGATAAGGGAGGAAAGTAGAATCTCGTAACAGGGGAGTTGCCAGAGTAATAGAGATCGCCTTTGACAGGAAGGGTTGGTGCAGGTAGATCAGGGAACTCGAAATCAGTGAGTATCAGATCAGTGTCAGGGAAACTATTGGGGAAAACAGGGAAGGAGACAATTGATCTTCATTGAGAGAGGCAATGTTTGATCAGGGACCGGCAGCATGAAGTTATGAGAGGGTGGTCGTGCCGAACGAATTTTAATGATTTTTTTTCGAGGAGGTCGTTTATATGTTTTCTTTTTGAGCAACACCTTTGTCAAAGCCTCACATGCAAAACTGATAAAGAAAGTACAATGTCATGGTATCATGGATAACTAGGTAAATGACGTTCAAATTGTCTTCGAGGAAGTAGAAAGAGGGTGGTGGGAAAAGGCCATTCGTGTGAGACTGGAGACCAGTGACCCCTGATGCACCCCAGGGAACAGTGCTGTAATCCTTATTATTTGGTGTTATTCATAAACGATGTAAATGTGAATGTGAAGGATGTGGGGTGTGTGTGATAAATCAGTGTATCTTTCACGCAAAGACTGGCCGGGTAGTTGGCAGTGAGGTGGAAGGCCTTATGTTACAGGAAGATACAGATGGAATGGTTAGATTGGCAGACCAATGGCAGATGGAATGTAACCCTGATAAATATGAGATGATGGAATTTGGGAGAAGGAATCAGACAGGGGTGTATTCAATGAATGGCAGTACTCTAGGAAACTCAGAGGGTGCTTCTCCACTCA
Organism: Hemiscyllium ocellatum; assembly: GCF_020745735.1. NCBI lineage: Eukaryota > Metazoa > Chordata > Chondrichthyes > Orectolobiformes > Hemiscylliidae > Hemiscyllium > Hemiscyllium ocellatum. Next base: position 110,700 of record NW_026869226.1, on the reverse strand, counting down.
TCCCTGAATGTGACTGGTCATGGTAATAGTTGATTTAAGAAGGCATTGGGAATCGTAAATAGCTTTTATTCATCGGGACATAGATTATTAGAGCTATACAGAACTTTAGTTCGGCCAAGGTTGGATACTGTGTGGAGTTCTGGGAACCACATAATAGGAAGAATGTGATTCCACTGGAGGGGGTGCAGAGGAGATTCGCCAGGATGTTCCCTGGTTTGGAGCATGTCACCTGTGGAGAGATGCTGGAAAAACTTGGTTTGTTTACTTTGAAGCAGAGAAGACTGAGGGGGGTGTGATTCAGAACGATAAGATTACGAGGGGCATGGATAGAGTGGATAGACAGCAGTTGTTCCTTTTAGTCAAAGGGCAAAACCAGGGAAACACACTTTTAAAGGAAAGGGTTTGAGGATTTGAGGATTGTTTTTCGCCCAGAGGGTGCTGGGTTCTGGAATATACTTCCTGAGAGGGGAGCTGATATGGTAACCACATAACAGCTAAATAAGACTTGGACGAGCTCTTGAAGTTTCATAACATTCCCGGCTACAGGCCTCATGAAGGAGAGTGGGATGAGTGTCGACCGTGCTGTATGTCTGACGGTACGAAGACTATGCCCCTAAGATTGTATGATGTGGACATGAATTGATGGGTTCCTGAAGAGAATATTAATAAGAATTATAAGGGTGAACTGTCAATGGAAAATGTTAGAGAAAACAAGTGCAGCTTCGTTACAGTCTGAACCCAGAGGAAGGAGAATAGAGTACAGGGCAATAGCAAAACTATGAAGCAACTAATTCAGTTCAGTCTTCACAGAAGGAAACAACACAAACAAGTCAAATCTTCTAAGCAAGACTGGAAAACGTAAGTCTCGAGAGAAAAGGAATGAAATTAGTAAATGAATGCTTTGGGAGAAATTATTGGGACAGAAAGTATGGTTGAATTTAGAATACAGGTGGAAGGCGAGAAGATAAAGTCCAATTCCAGGGCCCTGAGCTGAAAAAAGGAGACAAAAATAGGATGAGGGAGGAGTTGGCTAAGGTTGGCTGTAAGCAAAGACTTGAAGGTGGAACCATTGATGAACAGTGGCTGGCTTTCAAAGCAGTTTTTTTTTGCAAATGGTCAGCAACAGCATATAACAGTGAAATGGAATGTCTGTAGGAAAAGGGTGATCTGCCATGGATGTCTCATGAAATGAGAGAGGCTATCAAAATAAAATAAAAGTCATAAATAATGGCAAAGATCAGTGGGAATCTAGACGATTGGGAAAGCTATAAAAGTTAAAAGAAAACAACAAAAAAATCTGTGAACAAACATAAGATAGATAGATTATGAGAGAAAACTACCTCAGAATATAAAGACAGATATCAAAAGATTCTAAAAATATATAATATGAAAAGAATGGCTAAGGAAGCATTGGTCCTTCAGAGGGTGAGAAGGGTTATTTCGTGAGGAAATTGCCGAGGAATTGAATAGATACTTAGTCGGTCTTCACAGTGAAGGATACTAATAAGATGCCAGAATTGTCAAAGAGAGGAAGATTGGTGAGTTCCCGGAAACAGCCATTCCCATGAGAGAGATAGTGTTGGGCAAGTTCATGGATCTAAAGTTAGATAAGTCTCCTGGGCCTGATGGAATGCATCCCAGGATACTAACAGAGGTGGTGGAAGAAATAGCAAATGATTTGTTTTCTAAATTCACTGGACTCTGATACAGTTCCAGCAGAGTAGAAAACTGGAAATCAAATATCATTGGTTATAAAGGGTAGAAAAAAAGGGGGAATTATAGACCAGTTAGCCGAACATAGGTAGTGGGGAAAATACTTCAAGCTGTAATCAAGGAAAAAATAGCAATGCATCTAGATAGAAATTGTTCCATTGGACAGACACAGCATCACTTCATGAAAGGCAGGACATGATTACCTAATTTACTGGAAAGTTATGAAGATATTGTGACACGGAGACCCAGTGGATGTGGTGTACCGAGATTTACAAAAGGCATTCGACACAGAGCCGCCAAAAAAGCTGCTGCATAAGGTAAAGATGTGTGGCATTACGGGTAAAGTATTCACATGGGTAGAGGATTGGTTAACTAACAGGAAGCAGAGAGTGGGAATAAATGAGTGATTTTCTGGTTGCTGATCAGTGACTAGTGGTGTGCCTCTGGGATCAGTGCTGGAACCGCAATTATTCACAGCTTAGATGGACGATTTGGAGTTGGTGACCACGTGCAATATCTCAAAGAATGTAGATGATACGGAAATGGGTAGCAGAGCAAATGTGCAGAGGACTGATAAACTTTTCAAAGCGACAAAAATAGTTTAAGTGAGTGGGCAAAGGTCTGGCAGAAGGAGTACAATATAATAAATGTGATTTCATTCATTTTTGGTAGGAATAACAGTTTTTAAAAAAGGCTATTATTTGCATGGTAAAAATGCAGCATGCGTCTGTGCAGAGGGTGCTGGGCGTCCTGGTGCATGAATCACAGAAGTTGCTCTGCAGCTGCAGCAGGTAATTAACAAGGCAAATGGAATGTTGTCCTTCAGTGCGAAAATGATTGAGTTTAAACGCAGGGAGGTTATGTTGCTGCTGTACAGGGTGCTGGGGAGGTTACGCCTGCAATACTGTGTGCTGTTTTGGTCTCCCTACTTGAAAAGTATGTCCTAGCACTATAGAGGATGCAGAGGAGGTTCGCTAGGTTGGTTCCGGAGTTGAGGCGATTGGCTTATGAGGAGACACTGAGTAGACTAGAATTATATGTGATTCGACTTTGAAAGAATGAGGTAGAATCTGGTAGAAACAGGTATAATTAAGAAGGGAATAGATTAGATAAAAATAGAGAGGATGTTTCCAGTTGCAGGTGAGAATAGGACAAGAGGACAAAATCTCAAAATTAGGAGGAGCATATTTAGGATTGATTTGAGAAGGAACTCCTTGACTAAGAAGGTTGTGAATCTGTGGACTTCCCTGCCCAGTGAAATAGTTGAAGCTTTATCATTGAATGCTTTTAAATATCAGATAGATTTTGGGGGGGCAGTAAAGGAACAAAGGGTTATGGTGAACGGTCAGGTAAGTGGAGCTGAGGCCATGAAATGATCAGCCATGATCTTATTGATGCTCCTAGTTCTTTTGTAATGTGTCAACATGAAATGGGAATCACATTTGAGAAACTGACTGGTTGATACATACGGAGAAGCAATGGATTCAATGCATTTGGATTTTCAGAAGGATCTTGGTAAAGACCCTGGCCTGGTTTGCAAAGTCAAATGTTACAGGATTGGGTTTAAAATATCATTATGGTTTTAGAATAGGAGAGCTGACAGGAAACGGGGAACAGGAATAAAACATTCTGTTCTGAAGTCCAAAGGTCATTGGGTGTCGCAGGGATTGGTGCTTGAGCCCCAGCGATTCCCAATGTGTGTCAAACGTTTACTTAAGGGAATCAAATGCAATATTTCCCAACCTGCTGACAGCACTAAAGAAGGTTGGATTGTGAATGGGTGAGGAGGATGTAAAAAAGCGCCAAGGTGGTTGAGACAAGTGGAGTGACTGGGCAAATACGTGGCAAATGGAGAGCAATGGGATGGGTTTGATGGTATGTACTTTTGTGGGAACGGTAGAACAGCAACCTATCATTTGAAAACAGATTAGTTGAAACATGTTGATCTTTAAAGAGATTTATGTTCTTACTTTGTTTCTTCTCTGCAGACCTCCAATGTCCATGCAAGGCAGTAAGTTCTGAACCTAGAAGTCAATACTGGGAATGGCATTGGCACGCTGCCCACTGTACGCAGACCCACCAAGTGGGGAGCTGTAACATTGAAAAGGATTTTGTTCTCCCCTTGTACACCAGTCATTGAAAGCAATATTGCAGGAGTGGTAAGCAGTTCGGATGGTAAATGATGTATTGACCTTTATTTCAGGGAATGTTGAGTACAGGAGTAAAGGTATCTTACTGCAGCTGTACAGGGGGTTGGTGAGATCCCATCTTGAACATTGTGGGGTATTATGTGCAATTTTTAGTTTCCGTACTTAATAAAAGACAAATCTGACATTTAGGAACTACAGTGAAGGGTGACCAGACTGATCTCTGGGATGACAAGCTTGTTGTGGTAGCAGAGTTTTGGGTGATTGGACCTATATTCCATGGGCTTTAGGAAAATGAGTGAAGATCTCAGTGACATATATAACACTCTGACAGGGCGAGACAGATTGGAAGCAGGGATGATAATTCCCCTGTCTGGGATTTCTAAAACAATGGGCAACATTATTAAGTATGGGCAGGTCACTCTGCATTGAAATGAGAATAAATGTCTGTACTCCGAGACTGGTGACCCTGCGGAGTTCTCTCCCAGATCAGGGGAAACATCCTGAGGATGCCAGGACACTAAATATAAAAAGGATTACCGGATATTAAAGGGATCAGCAAACAGCTGGAGTACAGCTGTCACATGCTCTCATATTAGATTAGATTAGACTTACAGTGTGGAAACAGGCCCTTCGGCCCAACAAGTCCACACCGACCCGCCGAAGCGCAACCCACCCATACCCCTACATTTACCCTTACCTAACACTACGGGCAATTTTAGCTTGGCCAATTCACCTGACCCGCACATCTTTGGACTGTGGGAGGAAACCGGAGCACCCGGAGGAAACCCACGCAGACACGGGGAGAACGTGCAAACTCCCCTAACTATGTTAGGAAGGAGATCACTGCAGTGTCAACAGTACTGTGTTTCCCGTTCCCTTTTCCAATATCGAGTTTTCGAGTTTTCTGTCGGTTTTATCCTTCCAAACCTTGGAGCAGTTTGATATATTTTAGTGCCTTGCTTGACTGTTTCCGAGACCATTGAAGTGTTTATCATATATCTGGAGTCACTTTTAGGACAGACCAGGAAAACACGGGAGATTCACTTCCTGAAAGTACGTTGGGTCAGAAATTGGTGTTTACAATCAACATTGGCTTCAATGTGAGTATTACTGGCACCAGATTTTACAGCCCAATATTTTAAAAATTGTTTTAACATCCCCCAGCTGCCAGAGCATTAGCCTGGTCTGGATTAGTAATCCAGTGCCATTTCCACAACAGCAACATCTCCACATGGAGACCTATCGGAAACCCTGATCCACTGTGATGTAACCTTGTTGAACAGGGTACCATGTGGAGCCTGTTGGTCCTCACTATATCCACGTAGACAACGTATGCTGCTTTACCTTCATCTATTTTCTTCGTCACCTCTTCAAAACTGCAATCTAATTTGTGAGACGTGGATTCCCAGACACAAAGTCATGCTGAATATCCCTAATCAGTCCTTGCCTTTCCAAATGCATGTAAATCCTACCTCTCAGGATCTCCTACAAACACTCAGCCACCCTTGATAACAAACTCACTGGTCTGTAGTTCCCTGGCTTTTCCTTGCAGCCAAATTACAAATAATGTAACGACATTAGCTGTCTTCCTGTCCTCCAGCACCTCAACCGTGGCTGTCAATGATACATATAAGAAAGTCAAGAGAACTGCAGATTTCGTAAATCAGAAACAAAGACAGAACGTGCTGGAAAAGCTAACAGGTCTGGCAGCAGATGTGCAGAGAATTCAGACTTAATGTGTTACAACACGGGGTAAATCCTCCCCTGCTAATTTAAACCTGCAACACAGGAAAGGTTTAACCTGTGCTGTAATCTGTTAAAATTCGGGAGGCCAAGAACCATCCTAAAGGTCACTATTTAAAATAAAAATTAACAACTTTTTTTAAAAAAATCGAACAAAGAATAATTAACTAACAAGTATTTGCAACACCTTTCTCTGACCAATCTTTTACTTTCCCTTTAACAATACTGGTCCGATACAAAAACCCAGTTAAAATGTCCTAAAACATTCAAATTTCAGAATCAGACCGCTGTTAAATCTTCGCTTTGTATTTTCCTCTGTTGTCTTTTCTTCTGTTTCACAGATCATTGACAAATAAAGGTACATTTAGGAGAGCTATTCTCCGGGCAGAATGCAGATATTGGTGGTTTGGTAGTTCTCCCCCAACTATTCATTTTTTTTGGTTTTATACCACAAAGAATCGGGTCATTTCATTTTTTTAGCATTGTTAAAATGCAAAATTCAAACTCGATTGGAGGTTAGAATCTTGGGGCATAATGTAAACTGATTGATCGAATTTCATTTCATTTTTGTCTCATAGCTATCCAGGTACTGCCAGCTTCTGGACCAAGTATTCCATTATAAATTATCCAGAACTCGCTGTGCTTGTAAATCCTTCAACTCTCTTTAAGGTACAATACCCTTTACACCTTCATAACACCTTCCCTCTCAAAAAAGAACCATCATAATGAAAACTTGGTCTTATTTCTTTGTGTATTCTTTAAACAGATTACTATAACATACTGATAACTTAAATCCAAGTTCACCTTGACTTCTTCCCATATCCTATATTTAACATTGGATAAATACAAATCTCATCTAAACTTTATCAGTTAAATCCGTGAGAACGCCTCTGCAATTATATTTTTATGACACGCTGCATATACAATTTTAAAATTAAAAGTCTGTAAAATAGATGCCAATGAACTAGTCTTTGAAGCGTTCTAATAATGTAAGTAGATTGGGATCCGTGTACACAATCGTCTCCAATGCATTAATCGTGACTCACATTAAAATGCCGTAAGGCTAGTACCAAACTCAATAGTTCTGTCTCAATCATGGAATGTTTCCTCTCGTGGCTGTTGAGTTTATTTGAAAAGTACAATTCCATCTCATCGTCCTGTAGCAATTCAGCGCCAACTCCTATGTCACGAGCATCGATTGCAGCTTTGAAAAGTTTCGTAATGTTTGGTGTATCTAAAACTGGGTTGGTGGTCAATATTTCTTTTTAATGGTCAAGGGTCTCCTGTCATTGTTCTGTACACCAAAACTTGTGTTCGTTTTCAGCAAATCAGTTAACGGTACCACTACACTGCGGAAGTTTGGAACAAACCTCTGAATGAATCTGCTGAGTCCGACGAAATGAAACACTTTTTTCTTTGAGGTTGGTCGTGGGAATTCCTCGGTAGCTTTTGTCTTTGCATTCCATGGAGTCAAGAACATGTCCCAAGAACATCATGTCTGCTTTCATAAATTCAGTTTTCTTTAATTTTACCACCAGTTTTGTTTCTTGTATTCGTTCAAAGAGCTCTGCCAACTGTACCAAATGATCTTTCCAGGACTTACTAAAGATTACTACGTCGTCCAAATGGACTGCACAGTTTATTAACCCAGCCACACATCTATTCTTGAGTGTTTGGAATGCGTTGGTTGCGTTCTTCATTCCAAAGGGCATTAGTTTTAATTGCTACAGCTGATTTGGCGTTTAAATTCAGAAATTTCTTTCACTCTCTCTGATAACAGTACCTGCCCATAACCATGCATTAAATCCAACTTGGTGATGTAACTGAATTGTCCAACTTCCTCGATACAGTCCTCCAATGTTGGTATTGGATATTTCTGAATTTGTAACAGTGTTGACCTTCCAAGAAAAAATATTGACTCCTGTCCGGTTTGGGAGGATTGGCGAGCTCCACTCGCTCTGGCTTAGTTTGATGATGTCGTCATTGAGCATGGCCTCAACCTCCTTCTGGACCTGTCTGGCTTTGAGAGGATTAAGCCAATATGAATCCTGCTTTATTGGAACAGTATTCCCTACGTCTACTTCATATACAATAGCATTAGTTCTCCCCATATGATTCTTACATTTGTCCTCATACTGCAATAACAAACCTTTCAACTTTGCTCTATGTTCCTGAGACAGACAGTTTACGCACCTTTCCGACTGCTGAAGGACTTCTGCATTTTTAACATTCTTTGAGGAACACCAAAATCCACAAGATTTGGATTTGATTCCTCACTCTGCGCGGCAGTAACTGACACCTGTTTCTCCAGTTCTTTTTCTCGTCTACTTTTCAGGAGGGGACCTACTCAATCATTTATAACCCACATAAAGGGGTCTTCGAATGCGGGAATTGGCACCAGAGGTGTGAGTTTCATTACTGCCTTTGGCCTACTTTCCATTTGGCATGTATGACATGTATGTCAAAAGTTAACCAAACGTTACTCTAAAAAATGATTTTTCCTTAGCCTGAGTCTTCCGTACCCCTAGGTGACCTCCTAGTTACTAACCCTCACGAATATCCTCTGCCTCCTTTTCAGAATACACATCTGCATATAAATGTTTTGTCATCTGTCTGTCTGTTGCAAGTCCCTTAGAATTTCAGGACTAAACACTTCTGTCTGATCCACTATTTGTTCAGGTTTTCCTTGCATCATTACGGCAAACAGGGTGTCCGGTAACTGAATCTCAACTCCTTCATCTTTGTCTTAAGCTGTGCTTCATGATAGTGGGATCTGGTTACTGTACAGCCTGGGAAAATACCAGGATATTTCTGATTTAACACCTCAGTTTCTTGGTCGTTCTTGTGGCTTCTCCACAACCAGGGGTGTCAACCTCAACTTGGACCCTGCTAAATCATTCTCAAGAACAAACTGAATTGCTGGAACTGACTCTCTGTCAATCATTCCCACTGTAACTTCACCAGTCATCAGTAGGCACTCCAATCTGATCTTACACAGGGGAATGTTAAATTTCTGTCCATCTATTCCACAAATCACCACACTTTCGGGTAACAGATCAGAAAGATTGCAAATTTGCTCATCCCTTCCTATTAGAGACTGGTTAGATCCCGTATCTCTCAAAATTATAACTTCTTGCCCTTCTCCCCCTGTTATTCCTGAGTAAACGTTCCTCTCAGAGGTGAATTCTTTATAGATATCAGGTACTAACTCCACACCCCGCGCCTGGCTAGGATGTGTACTTTCCTGCAGCTCCTCAGCTTGTGTTGGGATCTCCTTTAAAACTTTCACTGATGCCACTGGCTTAGCTTCTTTTACCACATCTTTTCCCACAGTGCCTTTCTTAACGACCAACACTGTGACCATACGTATCGCTCCTTATAGCAGTGAAAACATCATTTTCCTAGTGCCCTTCTGAAACCACCGACACTATAATTTTCTGTGTCCCACTCCATTAAAGTGAAAACACCTGAGACCTTTCAATTTCTTTCCACTCTCTTGGGCATCTTCTTTAACCTGTGGTAATCTCTTATTCTCTACTCTTTCTTTTATAGCGTAGCATCTCCCCTTCTCCCAAATTCTAACCCTCGCAGGACGAAATTCTGGCTGGAAGCTTGTTTTATGCAGTAACATGTATTCATCTGCTAATTCTGCTGCCCTTCTCAATTCCTGAACTTTCTGTTCCTCCAGATAAATTCTTACCATCTCTGGAAGTGAGTTTTTAAACTCCTCCAGCAGAATAATCTCCCTTAGCGCCTCATAGATCTTACCTATCTTTAAAGGCTGCACTTATCTATTAAAATGCCTATGTTTAATTCTTTCGAACTCAACATAAGGCTGACCTGGTTCCTTCCCTAATTTTCAGAACTGCTATCTATATGCTTCTAGTACCAATCCGTAAGCACTTAAAATAGCTTGTTTGACCTCTTCATAATCTTCTGAACCCTCATCTGACAGCGCAGCAAATACCTCACTAGCCCTGCCTACCAACTTAGTCTGAACAAGCATTACCCTTGGATCCTTGGACCAGTCCACCTGCCTAGCCAAATTTTCAAATGAAATAAAGAAGGCTTCAACACCTTTCTCATCAACACGCGGCAGAGTTTTGACACAGTCGTATCGATCACTAACGCCCCTTTTAATCTCCATCGTGTTAACTTGACTTTGCTGACTAAATCGCAATTTCTCAAGTTCGAATTCTCTCTCTTTGCTCAGCTAAGAAATTTCCTTCTCTTTTTCTCGCTCTGTCTTCTCTGTTTAATCAGCTAAGAACCTTCTCTCTTTCTTCTCTCTCTTACTCTCTCCCTTTGTTTATCTTTAAGCTGCATTTTCTTCAATTGTAATTTAAGTTTTTTTTTCTAAATCCCCTGCACTTGTCTGTTTCTCTGACGCACTTTAGTGTTTCAGTAATTTCCTGACAATTTCTGTTTTACTCTTGTTCTTGATTAGACCCAAATCTAAGTTCTTTGCTCCTTCAGAAGGTTTGGCTTTTATCTTTCCTTCTAAACGCCCTCGGCAAATGTGGGAATCATCTTCAAACCCCAGAACCTCTTTAACCTTTTTAAGAGCCATTTGTCTCACTTTTAACTTAACCAACCACAAGTCACCAAAATTTAACAAACTGTCTCACCGACGTTTTATTTAAAGCTCTAGTACAATAACGTGCAAATAGTTAAACCTAGTGTGTTTTTCACAGCCCAAACCTATTTAACTCTGCCCAAATCTCAGACTGGATCTGTCTAAATCTATTCAAATTGCAAACGAAAGCCCGCAAACTGTTAAAGTTCAGCTCATGCTGGAATCTGTTAAATTTGGAGAGGCAAAGATCTCTTTACAGAGCTCACCATTTAAAGTAAAACTAACAATTTGGTTAGTTAAGTCCAACAGAGAATATTAAAAAGAAAAACTAATTAGAACTCATTTCGTTAAACCTATTTTATACCTACCACACTACAATACTGGTCCAATAAAACAAAACACCATGCATAATATTTTCAAAAAATATATCCCACTCAAAAACCAGTCAGCTTTTTAAATTCTCCTTTGTAGATGTTGCTCTGTAGATTTTTTCTCTAGTATGGCTTCGATGTTCTGCTGTACAATCCTCGTATAGTCAGGCATCTTTTAGAAAGCTCTTCAGCTAGCATTCTATCTTTGTGGCTATCCTTGGCAGTTTTCCCCCTAAATATTCAAAACGACCCGTTTTATACATCAAAACATTGGATCATTTAATTGATTTTGAAGTCCTAAAATACATTATATTTCAAACTCGATTGGATTTCAGTGCATTTGGGCATAATTTAAACTGACTGGCCCAATTTGAATTTGTTTTTGTTCCATGGCAACTCAGCATCACTGTTGATTTCACAGTCAAATTTTATACTTTAACTCCTTTCAGAACAATATACACCTCTACACCTTCATAACAATATCTATTGTTTTCTGTAAATTTGATGATCTTAGAAAGTTCACACAATAACATATTCTGTTCCATAAAAGGACCCGTTTACTGTCATCCTTCCTTTAGCTAAATCTTTCTTTCCAGTTATGATTCCAGTTACTAACAATGTTACTGGCATTCTTCAACAAGGTTTCTGGAAATGCCCAGTAGCTCTGGCAGTATCTGTTGTGAGAAAGCAGATTCTACATAAATTAGTGGAATAGGTCTGGGATGTTTACTTTTCGCCAATAGTGTTCAGCAATGTACCGGTTAGATGCATTAGTCAGGGGTAAGTGCAGAGTAACAGAGTAGGGGGATGGGTCGGGGTACGTTACTCTTTGGAGGGTCAGCGTGGTCGTGCTGTATGAAACGGCCTGCTTCTCCACCGAAGGGATTCTGTGATTATATGAATTCTTCATACAAAGGGTGTTTAGTGACAGGATCAAGAATGTCTCAAAGCATGTTCAGGGCATAGTGAACAGCCAGTGGTCGTGGTACACGTTGGTGCCAATGACATAGGTAAGATGAGTGAAAGGTCCTGCAAAAAAAAAAACTCAGGGAGCTCGGAGTGAGTTTAAAAGCAGGATCTCCAGGACTGTAACCTTGGGATTGCTCCCTGTGCCACCTGGAATTGAGGCAAGGAAGAGGAAGATAGTCGAGTTGAATATGTGGTAAACCTTTTATCTAAATGTGTGCAGTATTTGGAGTAAAATGAATGAGCTGACACCTCAAGAAAAGGTAAATAAGTATGGCCTTGTGGAGATTACTGAAACGTGGTTACAGGAAGTTCAGGACTCGGGTGTTAAATTTCCAAGGAGACTCTATTCAGACAAGAAGGAACAGCAGGTGGAGTGTCTATATTGGTTAAGGATAATGTCAAGGCTGTATTAAGAAATGATACGAGCACGTGGGATGATAATGATAATGATTAATCAATCTGGTTCGAAATAATGCACATGGAAAGAAACCCATTGGTCGGAGCATTTCCAGCCCACAAGCTCCCACCCCGGCAACCTACTTTCAAAGTAGCGAAAAGCATGAAGCAGGGAATATTGATGGCACAAGAGTAATCATGGGTAATTTGAACATTCATATTTACTGGAGTAATCAGAGAACGATTCACCAAATGTATGAAGGATTATTTCTTCGAGTAAAATGTAATCTAACCAAACAGAGAATTGGCTTTGATATTATGTAATGAGGAAGGCGTGATAAATCATATTGTACTACTGGATTATTTTAGAAAGAGTGACCACAGCATGCTAGGGTTTCACATTCAAATTGAAACAGGAAACATAGAGTCACATATGAGAGGTTTACTGTAGGACAATGATAATTTTACTGGCCTGAGGAAGGGGTTGGCAAGAGTGGACTTGGCAAAACATTAAAGGGCAGGACAGTTGAAGAACAGTGGCAACTACTTAGGAAGATAATCAAACCCCTCAATTTAAAGTGTAATCCTGAGTGGAACAGGAATTGTAAAAAGGTGAAAAGTGATCCATGTCTTAACAAGGAAATCAATAATAACATGAAGGTGATAGCCTGGTTGTATGATCGCCGACTACTAATCCAGATAATGTTCTGGGGACACGCTTCAAATGCCACCATGTTAGATGGTGGAAGATAAATTCAACATAAACCTGGAATTAAGAGTCTATCAATGATAATGAATCCACTGCTCATTGTTGGATACACCCATCTGTTTCCTGAATCTCCTTTCGGGACAGAAACCACAATCCTTACCTGGTCTGACCTACATGTAACGTCAAACCCACACAAATTTGGTTGACGTTTAACTGTACTCTGGGCAATTAGGGACGGACAATGAGTGCTGTCTAACCCAGTGACACCATCATCCTGTGAATAAATTAAAGAAAAACGCTTACATTGTCAGCAAATGGTTACTAAAAACAAAATCAAAATGGCTACGAAGGAAAACGAGCAGAAATCATAAGAATTGATAAAGAACACTTCTCCGAGTAGACAAAAAGGAAAAGAATGCTGTACCGAAATGTTGGTATTTTAGAGGATGACGGCAAGGTAATAATGGGGAACTCAGATTTGGCAGAGGCAAAACCAACATTCCTATTTTCACTGTGAGAAGATAATTCCTTCCCAAAATGTACAACAATTGCAAAGGATCTTGATGGAAGTACAATGATGAGGAGGAAGATATTAAATACATTGATGGGAATAAAGTTAGGTCAGGCCCTCGGTCTGCATTCTATCATTTTAAAGTAGGTAACAGCAGAGGTATTAGATGCATTAGTTACGATTTTCAAAACATCCCTAGATTCTAGGACAGTGCCGAAGTATTGGAAAATTAATAATGTGGCACTAGCATTCAAAACAGGAGATAGGAAAACAAATCACAAACTATAGACAAATCAGATTAACTTCTGTCGTGGGGAAATTTCTTCAACAACCATAAAGTAGGAAATAACTGAACACTTGGAAACACAAAAATCAATTTACCAGTGTCAGCAAGGTTGTGCTTGACAAATCTGTTGGAGTTCTTTAAGAATGTAGCTGAAAATGTGTTGCTGGTTAAAGCACAGCACGTCAGGCAGCATCCAAGGAACAGGAAATTCTACGTTTCGGGCCAGAGCCCTTCATCAGGAATGACTTCTTTAAGAATGTAACCAACAATGTGGATAATTGGGATGCAGTAACTGCTGTACATCTAAACTTCAGAAGGCACTTGACAAGATGGTGCATAAAGGACTGATCTAGAAGGTTAGATTCCAGGGCTTAAGTGTAGAGTATTGAATTGGATAGGGAATTGGCTGACTAATGAAAAGCAAAGCATTGGGGTAAATCGTATTCTCTGGAGGAGTGAAACTACTGAGGTGCTGCAGTGTTCAGTTTTCGGACCTCAATTGTTTGCAATCTGCCCAAATGACCTGCAAGGAGAGACTGGTAAAACAAGCTGTAATGAAGAGCTAAAGAGTTTACAGATGAATATTGATGGGCTTGGGAAATGAGGCGGATTGCAATATCTGGCCGATGGTGTTTAGTGTGGATAAGTGCATACTTGAATTTCCTACCGCCAGTCTAAACATCTATGTTCTTGTGTTGCACCATCTACAGTTCTTTGGATTTTATTCATCGTTGGTGGCTGAGGTAACAGGAATCGTGGGGTTTGGTTGAGGAAGATGCAGATTGCTCTATGTGTAGGGAATATGACATTAATGTGGAGAAAATAACGCAGTCAGGCCTTGTTGATTACCACAGCAGGCCTGGCAACCAGATGGCCTATCCTAGTTTTTAATAAACCAAATCACACTGTTGCAGTAAGACAGGCAATCTATTATTAATATGCCCATTTCATAATAAAGGGACAAATGTCCATATAGATTGGAAGTAAAGATTTGGCAAGTCCTTTTAGATTTAATGGCCATTTGAAACTGCGGTCTGAGAAGTGGGTGACGGAATAACAAAACACTTCAGCATTGTTGCAACTTTATAGTTTAGATAGTGAGTAAAAACATTATATTATCAACATTTTTGGAAAGTTTCTATTATCTCCGTCTTATGAACAATATTTTGAATGTTTCATGGGAGAATACAAGCATTGAAATGGTTAGAGGATATAAGTAATTTAAAGAGGTCTGGGCTTGTTAAGGGAATGGGTAAATATTGGACATTGGATCATAGTTGGAAAAATTTGCCTGTTTTGTGAACGTTGGCGAGTTGAATGGAAAAACAATGTATTTTTCGAGAGGCAATATAAATCTTGAAATATTTTAAAACCAAACACGTTTAGAAATAGGAACGTTTTTCGGCAGTTTGCACATTAATGATGAGACCAATTTCGCTTTATAGTTACAGTGTGTCTCTTCATTATTGAGCCTCGGAGTAATGGGAAAAGCTGTTCTCTCTTCACCCTGTCCATACAACAACCCCCCCCCCCCACCCCATACTGTTAAACACCTCCATCAGGAGCATACCTAATCCTTCTTTGTTTAAAAGTAAAATCAAATAAATCGAGCCTCCCTTCAGTTTGAGTACTCTCTTGTCGTGTTACTTCTGAAATGTGTCACAGTTATCAGTGTAAACTTTCATCAGCGATTTTTCTGGCCATCTGAACAATAGGTTTATACCCTCCTGCACCCTCACACGTTCTTTCTGACTGTGAATAACCGTCTCATCTTTGTGTCATCAACAACATTATTTATCATTTCCCCCAAACTCCATCCCTCCAATTCTTATCGTCATCTTTTATGAAGTTCACTATTTAGCCTTGATGTTCTTCGTGTTCTTCAGATGTAGTTTCACAGGAAAAGAACTGAGAATTCCATTCTCTTGCATTCTTTTTTCTATTTCGATGAATTTACCGCGTGATGCATTTGAGTTTTTTTTATTTTGGACAAATTTTATTTTGGACATGGAGCTCAATTCCCCTTTTATTCTAAACGCCTCTGTATGTTTTATTCATAAGGCTTGTAAGTAATTAATATTGGATTAGGTTTAGGTGGTTTTCACTGCAGCATTTGTGTTTTATGTGGACCTGGATAATGTTCTTTCTATCGTTCCCTGCAACAGTCAGAGCTGAAGGAACTTTCCGTCTGTACGATGGACACAGATTCAAAATTTTGTTTGAAAGAGCTAGAGAGGTGATGATAAAGATTCAATTAACTTCTACAGATATAGCCTCACGGCAGGAGATCAAATTATATCGTAAGTCACCTTGAATTGGAAACAAATTATTAAAACATATGCTCACTTTTCTTCATCCTGTAAAAACAGGTCCAAAAAATGTTCTTACAGCTGCTCCTGGGATTGCAGGCAGTCAAATATTTCATGTAGCCTTTTTTGCAGTTAATATGATTATCGTAGTTTATTAATTTAACATTTTTTTCTATTTTGTTTTATTAGCATTCAGAAGCAAAAAAAAGCAAAACAATTCATTACTTTCTTTCAAACGAATATTTTTTAAAAAATATCTTTTTAAGGTGGTTTACAAAAAAACAAAAGAACTGTCTATAACTATAGGCCGGTGAGTCTTACCTCCGTTGTGGGCAAAGTCTAAAAGAGAATTGTAAGGGATAGGATTCATGGACATCTGGATAGGAATAATGTGATCAAGGATAGTCAGCATGGTTTTGTGAAGGGCTGGTCGTGCCTCACAAACCTTATTGAATTCTTTGAGAAAGTGACTATGGAGGTGGACGAGGGTAAAGCGGTTGATGTGGTGTATATGGATTTTAGTAAGGCGTTTGATAAGGTTCCCAATGGTAGGCTACTGCAAAAAAATTCGGAGGTATGGCATTGAGGGGGAGTTGGAGGTTTGGATTAGGAATTGGCTGGCTGGAAGAAGACAGAGGGTAGTAGTTGATGGTAAAGGTTCATCTTGGAGTGCAGTTTCCAGCGGTGTTCCGCAAGGATCTGTTTTGGGACCATTGCTGTTTGTCATTTTTATAAATGACCTGGAGGAGGGGCTAGAAGGTTGGGTGAGCAAGTTTGCAGATGTTACGAAAGTTGGTGGAGTTGTTGACAGTGAGGAAGGATGTGGTAGGTTGCAGCGGGATATAGATAAGCTGCAGAGCTGGGCAGATAGGTGGAAAATGGAGGTAAATGTCCCTAAGTGTGAAGTGATTCACTTTGGTAAGAGTAACAAGAAGATGGAGTACTGGGCTAATGGTCGGATACTTGGTAGTGTGGATGAGCAGAGGGATCTTGGTGTCCATGTACACAGATCTCTGAAAGTTGCCACCCAGGTAAATAGTGCTGTGAAGAAGGCATATGGCGTACTGGCTTTTATTGGCAGAGGAATTGAGTTCCGGAGTCCTGAGGTCATGTTGCAGTTGTATAAGACTCTGGTGCGGCCGCAGCTGGAGTATTGTGTGCAGTTTTGGTCGCCATACTATAGGAAGGATGTGGAGGCATTGGAACGGGTGCAGAGGAGGTTTACCAGGATGTTACCTGGTATGGTAGGAAGATCGTATGAGGAAAGGCTGAGGCACTTGGGGCTATTTTCATTGGAGCAAAGAAGGTTTAGGGGTGACTTGATAGGGGTGTACAAAATGATTAGAGGTTTAGATAGGGTTGACCATGAGAACCTTTTTCCACGTATGGAGTCAGATATTACGAGGGGGCATAGCTTTAAATTAAGGGGTGGTAGGTATAGGACAGATGTTAGGGGTAGATTCTTTACTCAGCGAGTCGTGAGTTCATGGAATGCCCTGCCAGTAACAGTGGTGGACTCTCCCTCTTTATGGGCATTTAAACGGACATTGGATAGGCATATGGAGGAAAGTGGGCTAGTGTAGGTTAGGTGGGCTTGGATCGGCGCAACACCGACGGCCGAAGGGTCTGTACTGCACTGTATTTTTCTATGTTCTATGTTCTACTTTCTGAAATGTTTCTTTTATTACACAGCAATAGATATTTTAGTTTTGAAAAGTTCGTCCCTTCATTCCGGAGAGTACTACTCATGCTCATGTCCGGAGAAGATTTTTCTTCTCAGAATTAGTTGAAGGGAATACTTTTATTGATTTAATTAGCTGAATGATTGATTTTATTTATTTATTTGTGTGTTTGAAACGTATAAGTATATATTTTTCCATTGTCTGTAGTTGTGTGTAGTAAAAGGAAATCCTGCTTTTAAGGTCACATTTAAGGGACAGAGAGGATGGCTTGTAGATTTTAAAAAAACCAGCAAATCAGTGAGATAGATTTATGTCAGTCAGAAAAGATAGGAATATAGTTCAAAATTCTCTTGTAGCTATACCTCTATCAAATGATTTTCAGTTTTTAGAACTGCTGAAGGGAATTGTGTCTCTGAGGAAAATGGAAGAGTCATCAGTTATTGGACACTTGGATTGATTCTTATGTTCGGCAGCTTTTTTCAAGATTTTGTAGAATTACTGCTACAGTGAGCTCTTCTGTCAGGGGCATCAACAGGAGATTCTATGGCCGTGACCATAGATTTAGGATGGTTAATTGCTTTCCCTGTGCTAGGATTAAGAACATCTCTAAACTTTTCAAGCACATTGTTAAAGGTGAAATTGAGTAGCCAGAAATTATTGCACATAGTGATAGGAATGATATTTTTGGGAAAGGTTAAAGCAGTACAGAATGAATTTAAGAGGGGAGGTCGAAGATTAAAAATAAAACCTTAGAAGTAGTTATTTCTGATTTACTCCCAATGCCAACCCCAACCGGCAAGGAACACAAGGTTAAAGGAGATAAATCAATGGCTGAAGAACTATTATGTCGATGAGGGATTTCGATTTTTGGGAAATAGGAATCTATTTTAGAATAGAAAAGACCTGTTCAGAAAGGATTGGTCTAATCTAAACTGGAAAGCAACCAATATGTTTGCAGAGATTTGCTCATTCTATGTAGGGAGACTTTGTATGGATAGAGACAGCAAGGGGGATATTCCAAGTAGCATAACAAATTTTAAGATGGATGGAGAAGTTTATGAATGTGAGGATAGCATATCAATTAGAAAAGAAAGACGAGAGAGTCAAGAGTATACAGTAATTGTGAAGCACTCAATTGCATTTATTTAAATGTAAGGGGTCTTACAGGGAAGGCTGATGAACTCAGAGCATGTTTAAGAACGTGGGACTGGGGCATCATATTTATTACAGAAAGTTGGTTGAGAGATGTTCAATTCGAGAGTGTAGTACTGGGAAAGCATAGCAGGACAGGCAGCACGTGAGAAGCAGGAAAATCAACGTTTTGGCAAAAGCACCTTATCAGGAATAAGCCGATTAAGGCCTTTTGCCTGAAACGGCGATTTTCCTGCTTCTCAGATGCTGCCTGACCTGCTTACTTTTCCAGCCCCACATTCTCGACTCCCATCTCCAGCATCTGAAGACCTCACTTTCTCCGGAGAGATGTTCAAAACTGACAATTCAATGTTCCAGGTTTTTAAGTGTCACAGAAAGGATAGAAAAATCATGCATTTGGTTTTGAAGGGAGGTCCGCCCTTTTTGATTAAGGAATAAATTAATGCTGCAACTGAGAAAGATATTTCTGAAAATACATCCAGTTCAAACATGCGGGTAGCATTAAAAATAAGAAAGCAAAAATCTGCTTGAAGCGATTGCACTAAATGCGCAGTTGTGACAAATCGTCCAGTGAAAATATATTGGTAGAAATTAAAAATAAGAAAGGAAAGAGCACGCCAATGGTATTGTACCGAATGCTCTCCAACAATAAGAAAGAAATTGAGAAACAAACATGTAGGGAGATCTCGGATATATGTAAGCTTAATAAGGTTGTTATAATGACGGATTTTAATTTTCATAAAATTGATTTGGACTACCACTGTATTATATGGTTGGATGGTGAAACATTTGTCAAATGTGTTCACGAAAATTTTTCACATTAATATGTAGATGATCCCCAGGAGATAGGGAATAAAAGTCCATTCCTGGTTCACTAAACAACAACAAACAAACAAAATTGAGTGCACCTCATATTCATCCAGCTTGAACGCGATTTGTCCAATGTGCCACTTGTTTTGGTGTCATCTGCAAACTTACTAACCTTACCTTCGATATTATCACGCACATCATGTACATAAATGACAAACAATGAACACCTCGAACCTACCACTGTGGAACACTGCTGGGCACAAGCCTTCAGTCCGAAACATAACCGCCCTCCATTACTCTCTGTCTCCTGCCATTGCACCAATTGAAATTGCTGGAGAGAAACCCCACAGATCTGTCAGTATCAGGGCGGAGAAAAATGGAATTAACTTTTTTTGAGTCCAAAATGACTTGTTCAGAAGCTGTTCATATAAGACTGGATATGTAAACTCTGTGTCTCTGCCCAGATCCTGCGTCATCTGTTGCATTTCTCCATAATTTTTCATTTGTATTTCAGATTTCCACTATCTATAACATTTTTCTTTTTTTTATTGGTCTAGATGCTGAACCCGGTTATATTTGGACAATATGCTCCATTCCTGTTCCCATTACTTGTGCCAGTGACGCATGTATTACACTAGATACTGATTCTTCTTTAAGTTCCGCAAATAAATGCATGGATCTCATGAAATTGATTTTGATTTAAAAAGCCTTTTAGAGACAGCTACACTCGAAGAAAAAAGAGGTATAGTTCATTAATTATGACATTTTGCGTTTTATGATTCACATTGTCTCCTCAGTCGCTGACTATTTTCAATATGTTTCTCTGAATAATTGGACATTGGCGAGGGCACTGTTGGAGTATTGCATGCATTTCCCGGCTCCTTCCTATCATAAAGATGTTGTGAAACTTGAAAAGGGGAATGGATAGGATATATAGTCAAAGTGTTTCCCCTGGGGTCGGGGACTTCAGAACTAGAGGGCATAGGTTTAGGGTGAGAGGGGAAAGATATAAAAGAGACCTGAGTGGCAACTTTTTCGTGCAGAGTGTGGTACGTGCATGGAATGAGCTGCCAGAGGATGTGGTAGAGGCTGGTACAATTGCAACATTTAAGAGTCATTTGGATGTGTATATGAATAGGAAGAATTTGGAGGGATATGGGCCGGGTGTTGGCAGGTGGGACTAGATTTGGTTGGGATATCTGGTCGGAATGGACGGATTGGACCGAAGGGTCTGTTTCCATGCTGTACATCTCTATGTCTCTCTGGTTGTCATGCAGCCCATCATCTCTGTACCAGCTCGGTATGAGCTGTATCCTCACTCTAACTCTGCTGCAACTCACTGTAACTCAATACAGTTTGCTGTCTATGTCTGATTTTATTTCTGAATATCCCGTCCAGATATAAACAATCTTAACAACCTGTATAACCTGTGATTAAACAGTGTGTACATAAAATATAATTCTGTACATCGCATTCAAAGATGACCTTTTCTGTTCACATTGTCGTTCAGCATTCCATGTACCAAAGGTTATCTGTTCTCTTGCTCTGCATTTCATTTCATTCCATTTGTCACAAATAATGATGGTTGAAGACTCATGACTGGGAGTTACTGTACTCCCTTCAGGGCTCTTCATCCTCTGGCCCCAGTCCTTACTGTCTCATAGCCAATATAATATTCATTCCTTCCCATACACATGAATTCATGACATTTAATGAACAAGGTTTTGGTCCTTTGTTATGGAGCAGGCCCGACGCCTCAAAATATTTTTAAGCAAATACCCCAGACCGCAATATTGTTGTTTGTTGAAGGTAAGTGTATGGTGGATATTCCCAGAATGAATTAGCTAGTCCGACTGCCGACGTTTAACCAAACAGAATTTAATTACAAAAGTAAGGAATGAAACACAACGAACTGAAAATACAGTCCCTGAATAATTCATCCTATCCGAACTTGACAGGCTGACACAACTTAATGATGTTGTTCCACATTACTTGCAATAACCACAGTAAACAAACCCCTGAGCACAAAAAGTAAAACATACATAGAAAAAGCTTACAAAGGTTACAAAGTCAGAGGGCGAAGGAAGAGAGCGTCTAGTTTCAATCATGATCCTGACTCAACTAACCCTCGAACTGTACTGACCTGTGCAGCTGCAGAACTGGCCACATCCCCTTGATTACACAAGTTTTTTCTTTTCTTGGAGACTTGAAAGCCTTTCCTCCGAGGTATTATTTGTTAGGTAAAAACCAAAGCACCCTAATGAAGCATTCAAAATTGAGACATGTTGGAACTTTGGGATGGTTAGAAAATCTCTGAAAACAGTTCAACAACAACATAACCTTGTAAAGTGATTACCTTTGTGACAACTCCCCTGATATAAAACTGAATCATCAATATCCAACGATGTCTTCAGGTTTCAACCCCTCCCCCTCCCCAAAAAACATAAATTGTGGTTAGTTCATTGAAATACGGTGTACATATATTTACTATAAACATGCAAAAATCACAACTCCATCCGGATTCAGTGTGTGGTTATCCCATCACTGAGTGCCTCAATCTGTCATTCAAGTATTAACAATACATCAACAATCATGTTTTCAAGATCTGCCACATGCACAATTTTGTAATTGAATGTCTGCACCAACAGACTCCAGCACAACAGTCTCGCATCTTTGTACTTGAATTTCTCCAAAAACGTCAATGGTTTATGATCAATGTAAATGGTTGTCTCAGATGTGTTGCTGCTAATACAAATACTGAAACGTTATAGTGCCAACACAAAGCTCACAGTCACTTTCTCAACTGTTGAATATTTCTACCATTGAGCATTCAACTTCTCGGAGAAATACTTATAGGTCTTTCTGTCTTCTCGTCGCTTTCCTGCAGGAGCCCAGCACCGACACTCACATTTAAAGCCACCTTGAATGGCTTTGCGTAATCAGGTGTGGCTGATAGTGGGGCAGTGGTTAATACATATTTCATGCCGTCAAATGCCTTTGACAGTCCTCTGTCCACTGAAACCTCTCGTCTTTCTTCAACAATTCAGTGAGTGGAGCAATCACACTGCGAAAATGAGGCACAAACCTTCGATAAAATCTACACAATTCCAGGAAAGATAATACTGCTCCTTTTGTCAACGGTATGGGAAATTCCCCAATTGCCTTCAATTTTACATCCCATGACACCGTTTATCTATGTCCAATGGCATGGCCCAGGAAGGTGATTTGTGCTTTGACAATTTCAATTTTTGTCAGGTTTACCACCAAGCCTGCCTTCCGAAGCCAATCAAACAAATACGGTAAATGCTGTAAATGTTCCTTCCATGACTGACTAAAATTCACCAGGACATCAATGCACACCACACATTGGATAATCTGGTAACTTATTGGTTAGCCCCTGAAATGTGGCCGGCATATTTTTCATGCCAAATGTAAGTTGCTTGTCCCACATTTTCAACACAGTCTTCCAATCGCGGAGCTGGGCATCGATCAATCCTTTTAACAATAGTCCACACATAACCGTTGGGTACCATTTGGCTTTGGCACCATGACTATGGGTGAGTTCCAGACACTGTAAGGCACGTTGATTATGTCATCTTAGAGCACACAATTCAATCTCCTTCTGAACCTGTGACAACTTTAGAGGATTATGCCCGTAATGATGTTGCTTACTTATAACAGCATCTCCTATAGCTATATTACGCACAATTGGGTTAATATTCCAAGTTAATTTCTGCTTATCTTCCCATGTAATAGTAATAACTCTTTCTAGTCATTACAATTTTTCTCAGAAAAGTAACTCAATAATTTATCCCAATTTTAGACAACTACTTCATTGTTCAATTTATTTAAGGAATGCCATAATCATTCACACCTTCTCCCCTTGCTTCCCTGTCAAAATTCCTTTTGAGCATATTCACATGACATCCGCTACGAAATGGCTTTCTGTCTGGAGTCCTTATCAAGTAATTACCCCCACTCAATATCCTTTTTATTTTATAAAGTCCACTAAACCTTGCTTTTCAAGGTTCACCTATCACTGTAAGTAACAGTAATAACTTATCCCCGATAGAAAATTTGCAAATTTTAAATGTCCTGTCCGCTTCCTGTTTTAATGCATGCTGCAATAGTTTTAAATGCTGTCCAGCCAATTCCCCAGCGCTATTAATCGTTCCCAAAAATTTGAGACATAATCCAAAAGTGTGACCTTTGAATTCTGATTTACTACTTTCTCCTTAATCAATTTGAATGGCTCAAACACTAATTCAAATAGATTGAATTTGCTCTGTTAATTTGGTGCATCCCTGATCACAAAAAGCGCAAATGGAGAGTCCTAAACCGAATCATCTGGATAATCCTGATCATGAGCCCTCAACATGGTCTATAATGTTTAATGTTACCTTTATCGCGCTCCCTATAATTTTTGATAGTGCATAGTAGATTTGAATTGCTTTATCCCAAAGACATTCTCGTGAATAATTTATATATGTTCTTTGAACCCTAAATCTCACTGTAGCTCAATTGGTGGTCCTTACCTATTTTAAAAAAGCGTTAATTCCTCTGGAATTATTTTACCTATGATATTGCATCTTGGGGTTGCCTCTGGAAATCGTGTTGATGCATCCATTATTGTTTACAAATATTAGTGCCCACTTTTTGTGCGTATTCGGGGCCCAACCTAACAATTAAAACTCTTGTAAAAGGTGCCTCAAATGCCAGAATAGTTAAGAAAGGTCCAGGTTTTATGATCGCCTGTGTTTTTCCAAATACCTGACTTGTATGACACGTCTGGCAAAATTCAACTACATCCTGTTGCAGTCCAGGCCAGTAAAATGTCTCTGTATTTCACCCTGTATTTTCGTCACTCCTACATGTCTTCTAGTTGGTAGCTCATGCACGTTTCTAATCACATTCTTTCTATCCACCATTGGCAAAATGATTTGATGAATCTATTCCCATTTCTCATCTCTTTGACTGTGTGATTGTCTCCATTTCCTTATCTGGACATCATTTTAGGTAATGACACTCAGGGATACATTCAAAATTCCGAACGTATATGCTTTTTGATGCAACTGGTTTAATCTTTTATCTTTCTGCTGTGACTCAATTAGTTTAGCTGAACTCAAAATACATGCATGATCTCCTACTTGCTCCTGTTTTGTCTCAACAATCTGATGGAACAAATTCTCTGTTAATGCCACTTAAGCTTCCTTATCTTTACGTTGTTGATGTTGCCTGTTTGAACTGGTGACACTGGGAACTTGTTACCCCACAATCAGGAAAGTTTCCAAGATAAGACTCCTGCATTGCTTCAGTTGCCTGCATCTCCACTGGCTCATCAGCCAGAGTAGGCAGGACTCCTACCGGTGAATCAACTATATTTTCTGCAATTATAAATTGCATTCCTGGAGCTGAGAGTTTGTCCACTACCCCTCCCACAATTGTTCATTACTTTTCTGAATATGTTACCTTCGCTTTACAAAATGTTGCACTTTTTGTCTCAAGAAGAATTCCCTTCAGCAGTACAGTTTCTGGAAATATTTCTTCAGGAGTACATATCTCCTCATCTTTCAGAAGTATAGACTGAGAGGATACGGTGTCCCTTAATATTGCATCCTCTTTATCTGCCCTATGTGAATAAACTTTCACTTTCAGGTATATGGCAGATCAGTTTGTACACTCTGATGCAGGTGTCTAGCTTCCATTGTGTTTTCTGTTACCACTCCTACAAAACTCAGGCTTATCCCGTTTTCCTGCGTCTGTACTTTTTTTTTCCGGAACCCACTAATACAGTGATTTCTTGTGTCCTAACTTGTTGCACCATAGCTTGTTAACTGCTTTATCTCCTTCACGTATTTCCTTTTTACCGTGTGGAACGTTTTCATTTCGATCTTCACCGAAATCTACCTTTCCCTTTCTACGTGAGGATTTCTGTTTGCCCCAGTTTCTATCCATCATGGACTGAAATTGATTCTGGAAGCCAAAACAAGTTTTATAATTATTAATCACTAGTCATAATCATTAGCCACTTCAGCGGCCAGTCTTCCAAATGAACTCCTCCAATTTAATTGTTTCTCGAAGAGAATCGTAGGCTTGCTCTCTTTTTAAAGTTCTTGTCCATCTATCAAAATTACATTGTTTGATTCTTTCAAACTCAATATGAATTTGAACAGGATCTCTCCGTAGATTCCTGAAATATTGTCTGTAGGCTTCTGGCACAAGCTCATATGCACATGTCCCCTCCTCATTCACCCCAGATCCCTCCTCTGATAGTGTTGTGAATACCTCACTAGCTCTACCTGCAAGTTTTGTTTGGGTCAACAAAACCCACATGGTCACTGGCCACTGAAAATGTTTAGCCACTTTCTCTGAAGCTCAAATGTTCTCCCTTTTCCTTTCTCTCCTGCTGAAGCTATTTGTTATTTTTTCTCATTCCGCTTCTAAACCTATTCATTCTCTTTCTTCCTCTTCTAATGTTAGTCGTAGCTCAAATTGCTTCATTTCTGCTTCTAACTCAAGCTGCTTCATTTGCAATTGAAGCTTAGTCATCTCTACAGATCCTGATGGATTTTCCAGCAAATTGAAATGCTGAGCTACTGCTGCAATCATCCCATCTTTCCTCACATTAGGAGGTAGCTTCAATTCCCTTTGTCTACTAATTCTTGCTGCTTGGACTTATGTGCATTTTGTAAAACTCCCAAGATCACTTTTTCCACCCCCAAAACAAGCTTGGTTCCTGCAAGAACCATCGCTATCTGAAGCTCTGTTTACTCGCCAATTGACACACGAAATAAGAGACACTAACACCTGCCACTCGCTATCTAAATACTGCAAAGGACCCCCAGTCTGTTATGGGCCAAACCCAATCCCTCAAAACATTTTAAGCAGGTAGCCCAGACCATAACTTTGCTACTTGTTGAAGGTTAGTGTGTACCTGATATTCTCAGTGAATTAACTGGTGAGACTGCCGAGTTTTAAACACATAACATTTATTAACTGATTTACGAAATGAAACATAAGGAACCGAAAATAGAATTCCTGAATAACGTATCGTATGTGAAACGAGCATGCTATTCCGACTTAAGGATGCTGTTCCAGAATACTTGCAACAATCCCAATAGACAACCCCCCCTTAGCACCAGGTGTAAAACTGACACAACTGCTGACAGCTTACAATGTCAGAAGCGCAGAAGGAGGCAGAGAGCTTCCAGTGACCCTGACTAAACTAACCCCAGAACTGATTCAACCTGTCCAGCTGGGGAGCTGGGCACGTCCTCTTGATTATACAGGTTTCTTTTTAAAGACATGAAAGGCTTCTGGATGAGGCATTATCTGTTAGGTATAAACAAAAGGGCACCAACGAACCTTTCAAATTTCTGACACATTAGAATCTTGGGTCATTTAGAGCCTCTTTAAAGAAATCAAGGACAATCAAGGACTGGTTTTGCGACAACATTCCACGTTTGGCTTTGGACTGAATCCACAAATGTAAGTCTTACTGCTTTGAAGTCAATAAAATGTGTTAAGGTGTTCGTGAGTTTACAGAAAACAGTGCTTAATCGTATTGTGTGTTGAAGATTCAACATTGTCTTATTAGAGCAACGAGAGGAATGTCCAGACAGATCCACACTTCCTGTGCATTTCCAGGGCAAATATGCCCACTGAAAATCTGTTGCTAGGCACCTGTTCTAGACGAGGCGAAATCAGCATGTTAACAATATTTAGATTGTGTTTATTTTGGGTGGTCATGTTGGAGCGTTCAGGCAGTTACAGTATTGCAAATGGACAACACAGCAGACGCATCTAGCCTACGACGAGAAAGCATCCATCATTTTCCCTCACACCTAACTTCACGACAGTAATTGCTGTTGGGAGATGTGACCATTAGCCAGTGATGCCAACATTCAATTCAATCCTATTGTTATTATGAACTGAAGGTAGCATACTGAAAGGAGTTAACTGAATCTGTTTGTTCTATGTCTGTGATTGATGTCCGTCTCCATGGATCCTAATTATGTCACTGGATGGCTTTCCTCTTCTATGTGTGAAGGGCTTCTTGAAATGCTTTATCCCATTATAGCTGCGGATGCACCACCTCCTACACTAACAGGGATCAGCTGTAGCAGAGACAGGGAGAGAAGAGATCAGAATCTGAGAACCATAGACTGGAATGTTCCAACAATGGATCATAATCTGAGAATAACAGACTGGAATGTTCCAACAATGGATCAGAATCTGAG
The DNA here is from genome assembly GCF_020745735.1 of Hemiscyllium ocellatum. Classification (NCBI taxonomy): domain Eukaryota; kingdom Metazoa; phylum Chordata; class Chondrichthyes; order Orectolobiformes; family Hemiscylliidae; genus Hemiscyllium; species Hemiscyllium ocellatum. Next base: position 83,083 of record NW_026869226.1, on the reverse strand, counting down.
AACAGTAGACTGGAATGTCACACCAGCGGTTCAGAATCTAAGAAAAATAAACTGGAATGTTGGAACAATGGACAGGAGTTTATCCTGGGGCCTTTACCTTGTTTCCAGGTATTGGCACTTTTTACCAGATCGGATACATGGTGTACTGCTGATTATTCAGGCTGGTTACTATCCCATGCTCGCTATTGTTGGCGTTCCTGGTAAGTCTCCCCATCTCTATCAATTTATTATTCGCACAAGCTATGGCGAACTTCAGTGTAATTTCTGTTATCTATATTTAGTAAAGATCGAAACTTTTGTCTTCAGTTTCAAATGCAAGTCCATTCATTCTCCACAAATTTCAGAACCGCCCACACCCCTGCCCTCACAAACATCTGAGAAGAAGGCTGTTCACAATCCCCAAGTACCTATTTGTCTGAATTGATTTATGTCTTGGTATTCTCTCCATCACCAAAGCTACCCACGACTAGCTCCATGGTATGACCCGGACCCCATCTTCTCATCAGTGCGGGTGCTAAATAAACCATTATCTATACCTTGGGAAAATTCAGACTTTATGGTTTCAGTTCTCTTCTAATCACTCTTTCCGTTACAAATGTTTCCATCACAATCTTGTTCTTTACTTTAAAGTAAATTCATGACAGGGACACTGTGTCAGATTAGTAATGTCGTGTTCACGTAATTCAGTGGCCCAGGGTACTACACTCAAGACACTGTTTCAAATCCTATTTCTGAGAATGACAGAACTTAAATTCAGATGACAGGAACAGGAAATAAAAGCAAATTTTACTAATATAATCCCACCAGTACTTCGTCAATAAGTTTATCTATTTCACTGTTGTCCTTTGTTAAAGATATCCAGCATTATCATCTGGTCTGGATTAAAACTGACGTCAGACCAACTGCCTTTAGGAATGGCCTCACAGTAAAAGGCATTTAGTGAGGTCAACAAGTACTGCCCTTGCCAGTGATGCAGACATCCCATGTCATAACAACATGAAAGGTTGAAAAAAGAACAAAGAATGATGCTAGAGATCAGAATCAAAAAGATCGAGGAAGTGCCAGAGAAACTGAAGAGATTTGACAGCCTCAGGTCGAGAGAAAAATAGAAGTGACATTTCGAGTCCAATGACCATACATAAAAACTGAACGCAACTGGGAAATAGTGTGACTGATGCTGGTGACAGGGATGTCTGTTGTGAAGGGGAGAAAGAGGGAGTTGAATAGATAGAGAAAGAGAAAGATAGAGAGGAAGAAACAAACAAAGGGATTGTTGATGATCAGCTGGAATGGAAATAAGAATCCAGATTAATCTTATTTATTTTTCTCCTGTTCCCATATTATTGAAATTCATGCCCTTGTAAGGTGTACATCAAAGTCCCGGTTTGAAGTGAGTTATGTCCCTTTGTCTCTCTTCCGTGAGTGTGATCATCCTCCTTTATTCATTAATAGGATGCTGGGCCAGTAATTAATTTCCTTTCCTCATTGTCCTGAGAAGGTATTGGTGAGCTGCCTTCCTGATGCACTGCAGTCCATGGGCTGTAAGTAGTCAGTGCTAAGATCCGCCTGGTTTCATTTCTTTGTAGACTTTGATGTAACAGAGTGGCTGGCTTGGACATTTCAAATTGCAATTGTGTGTTAACCACAGTGCTGTGGATCTGGAGTCACATGTAAGACCAACCAGGTGAAGATGGTAGATTTTCATCCCTGAAGGGTATGAATGTGCCAAGTAGGACAAAGACAGTGGTTTCATTGTTTCATTTGATTCTCAATTCCTGATATTTTGTTGAATTCAAATTCCAACATTTGCCGTGGAGAGATTCAAATCTGGGGTCTGTGCCATCACCTCTGTCTCTGGGTTAATATTCCAGAGATAACACAGCTCGGCCATCACCTTCTTAGCATCTTCAACCATCTCCATGGCATTAGTGTTGTGCTGCCGGCGTGGCTGTGCTTAAAGCACAGCGCTTTGCACGGCAATGAAGTAATTTGGCAAAACATACCATCCTTCTCATTTTGTATTTATGAGAAGGCGAGATGATGGGAAGTGCTCTAAGTGAAAAGGAGCCGGATGTCCTTGGTCATGAGACACTGACAGAAGTCATACGGAGCAGTACGTAATCAGCACAGTAAATGTGTGCTGTCCGTCTTCGAAAAATGATGGAAGTATAAGAGTGAAGACATTTTATTGAAGTTGTAGAGTGATATTGAGACATTATTTGGGGCACTGTGAACAGATTTTCTCTCCTTTTTAAGGAATGATCTCTTTGCCACAATGAGACAGAGTAAAGGTGTTACACCAGTCTAATCCACGCGGTGATGGTACCATGGGGAGATTGTGAAGGAAATGAGTGTTTAACTTGCAATGCGAGAAAAGAATAAAATGTGATTGCAATAAAACTTGAGTGTTATTAACCAACATTCATTATTTCCAAAACAAAGCATTTATATCGTGAAATATAACGTGTCTCCCGCAATACATATTTTCACATTTGGACAAATGTATGATCGGAAACGTTTAGAACGATAGGGGCCAAATGCAAGGAATGGAGTTAGCATGTATGAACATTTTAGTCGGAATGGGCCAGTTTGGGCTAAAGGGCCTGTTGAACTCTATTACTCTATGATAGTTTGCATATCTGTGTGGAGCCCCCATGTTGGTTGAGTGAGAGCTCCATGCTCTGAACAAACTCTCAGCGTCTGAATGTACAGTTGGAGTGAGACCCTGCACTGAGCATCATGTTGTTCACGAACCTGTCAACAGCCACACACTGATAGGGTTGGCCATTCTCAAAAACTTCTGACATCCGTGCAGAAGATTAGTCTGTCTTCTCAGAGATGGAAGATGCTTCCTTGAGACATCGCACAAACCATCCGGTGTGTCTCCTTACCATCAGGAAACCACGTTAATGTAACACATGTGGACCAATATCAAGGGAGATAGGAGGAACAACATGGAGCAATCTATCTTTGCAGTCTCTAGTTCGTTGGTTTGTCGTTTTGTATCATCGATGACATCCTCTTATTTCACACTCCATCCACTTGGACACCGCATGCTGGCCTTTTAGCGGCCCTCGATGTCCTCATATCCAACTGCCGCCAAGACATTAACCATCTCAACCTGTCTACCCCTTCCCCCACTCCAACCTCTCAGCCTCACAACGCACAGCCCTCCACACCCCCTGCTCCAATCCAAACCTCACCATCAAGCCAGCAGATAAAGGGGGTGCAGTGGTAGTTTGGCGCACTGACATTTACACTGCTGAAGCCAGACGCAAACTCGAAGACACCCCCACCTACCGCCCCCCGAACATGTCCGCACCCCCCAAAAACAAACTATCATCTCCCAGACCATACAGAACCTCAGCACATCAGGAGATCTCCCACCTACATAGTCCGGGAACCCCGCACCACCCGATTCTACCTCCTTCCCAAAATCCACAAGCCTGATTACCCTGGCCGACCCATTGTCTCAGCATGCTCCTGCCCCACTGAACTAATTTCTATGTACCTCGACACTGTCCTATCCTCCCTAGTCCAGAAACTCCCCACATACGTTCGAGACACCACTCAAGCTCTCCACCTTCTGCAAGACTTCCGTTTCCCCGGCCACAAACGCCTCATCTTCACCATGGATATCCAATCACTGTACACCTCCATCCGCCATGACCAGGGCCTCCAAGCGCTCCGTTTTTTCCCCTCCCTACGTCCCCAACAATACCCTTCCACCGACACTCTCATTCGTTTGGCTGAACTGGTCCTCACCCTTAACAATTTTTCCTTCGAATCCTCCCACTTCCTTCAGATCAAATTGGTAGCCATGGGCACCCGTATGGGCCCCAGCTATGCCTGTCTCTTTGTTGGCTACGTAGAATCGTCCATCTTCCGTAATTACACTGGCACCACTCCCCACCTCTTCCTCCGCTACATTCATGACTGCATTGGCGCTACCTCGTGCTCTCGCGAGGAGGTTAAGTAATTCATCAACTTAACCAACACATTCCACCCCAACCTTAAATTTACCTGGACCATCTCTGACACCTCCCTCCCCTTCCTGGACCTCTCCATCTCCATTAATGACGACTGACTTGACAATGACATTTTTACCAAGTCCCATAGCTACCTGAAAATTTCCACAGGACCCCATTCCCAAACCAACCGAGTCCCATAGCCCTACCTGCTGCAAAAACTCCATCCCGCATTCTCAATTCCTCTGCCTCCGCCGTACCTGCTCCCAGGAGGACCAGTTCCACCACAGAACACACCAGACAGCCTCCTTCTAAGACCGCAATTTTCCTTCCCACGTGGCTAAAGATGCCCTCATATGCATCTCATCGGCATCCCGCACCTCCACCCTCAAACTCCATCCTTCCAACCATAACAAGGACAGAAAGCCCCGGTGCTCACCTTCCACCCTACCAACCTTCACATACATCAAATCATCTGACGACATTTCCACCACCACCAAACGGACCCCACCACTGGGGATATATTTCCCTCCTCAACCATTTCCACTTTCCGCAAAGACTGTTCCCTCCGTGACTACCTGGTCAGGTCTACATCTCCAACAACCCACCCTCCCTTCTGGCACACTCCCCTGCCACCTGCGCCCACACTTCCTATCTCATCTCCATCCAAGGCCCTAAAGAAAACTTGCATATCCGTCAAAGTTTTATCTGCACATCCACATATATCATTTATTGTATCCGTTGCTCCCGAGGCGGTCTCCTCTACATTGGGTAGACTGGACGCCTCCTAGCAGAGCATTTAGGGAACATCTCCGGACACCCACATCAATCAACCACACCGCCCGGTGGCCCAACATTTCAAGTCCCCCTCCCACTCTGCCGAGGACATGCAGGTCCTGGGCGTCCTCCACTGTCGCTCACTCACCACCAGACGCCTGGAGGAAGAATACCTCATCTTCTACCTCTGAACATTTCAACCCCAGGGCTTCAATTTGGACTTCACTAGTTTCCTAATTTCCCCTTCCCCTACCTCACCCCAGAGCCAACCTTCCAGCTCAGTACAGTCCCCATGACCTGTCTTACCTGCCTATCCTCTTTTCCACTGAACCATTCCACCCTCTCCTCTGACCTAGAACCTTCATCCCCACCTGCATTCATCCATTGGACTCTCTGCTATCTTCTCCCACTCTCTTCCCTGACCTATCACCTCCATCCCCACCCCCATTTACCTATTACACTGTATGCTACCTTCTCCCGACCTCCATCCCCTCTCATTTATCTCTGCACTCTGCAGGGACCCTGTCTCTGTTCCTGATGTAGGGCTTTTGCCCGAAACGTCGATTTTCCTGCTCCTCGGATGTTGCCTGACCTGCCATGCTTTCCCAGCACCACTGTAATCTAGACTTTGGTTTCCAGCATCTGCAGTCTTTGTTTTTACCCCATGACTGCACAAGCTGTCAAGGAGACTGAATAAACTTGAACCTAGTGGGAATCGGTTGTAAACTCCCCACTGGTTGGGCCATTCTGAACACAATATGGCTGGTGGAGATCAATCCTCTCAGTCCCAGGATATCTCTGTGGGACGATCTTCCGGGTAGCTTCCTCGGCACGAACACCTTCAGCTGCTTCAGCAATGTCTGACCCTCCATAGTTCGATCAGAAGTGAGGATGCTCAGAAAAGATCGCATAAAGCATCAAAACCTGGACAACATTCAAGCTCGTGCTGTTAATATGTCCCAGTACTACTGGAACCTGAACATTTCCACAGGACTAAAAACGAGGAGTTCATTCGGTATCTAAAGCTGGTTTCACGGAAATATGACAACGCCATTCAGACCATCGCAGCTATTGGATAAGAAGAGACGCAGCTCGTTCACTCTCTCTGACCGATTACACAAGAAGAGATTTTGGTTTAAAAATGCAAATGTTGGAATGCAGGAGGCTAAAAGAACACAACAAACCAGGCAGCATCAGGAGAAGAAGTCCACACCTTGGGTATAACCTTTCTTCAGGGCTGGGGGTGCTCGTACAGATAAAGAGACGAGGTGGGGGAGTAGGAGGAGGCGGCATGGTGAGGTGGGGAACACAGGTAAAGGATACCACCGAGTTGCTCAATGGTAGGAATGTTCCAGTTGACAGCTGGACGCTATGTCCATAACTTTTGGCCAATATCAATAGGCCAAGGTATATGTGTGGGGACTGTTTCCTTCTATCAGAGGGTAGCGACTGTTGCGGCTTCTCTATCCCAGACAGCTACACCTCTGAAGTGATTTGGGGCACAGGGAGATGTTAATGGATTTTGACACATCAGGGAGTTGAGGGCTACGTAGAATTGGACATGAAAGAGAAATTGTGGTCGAGAGAGATCAGCCCTGACCTTACTGTGGGGAAGGGCAGGCTTGAGGGGATATAGCCTGGTGTTATTCCAGTATACCCTATAGTCCAGTCACTTTGTTGCCTCTTACATATCCTGTGTTACTGACTTCAAGTAGCTGAATAGCCAGACACTGTTGCAGCATGATCTAAACTGGGTCTAGTTCTATCGACTCAAGGAGCTGATTGGTCTCCTCCTGTAACTGTATAACATGCTTCAGGGGCTGAAAATCTTCATCCTGTTCTGGTGTAACTGAAATACACTTTCTCCAATGGTCTCCAACCCTTGGAGAAAGTGATCACTGCAGATGCTGTAGATCAGAGTCGAAAAGTGTGGCACTGGAAAAGCCTAGCAGGTCAGGCAGCATCCGAGAAGCAGGAGTATCGATGTTTTGTACATTCCTCATGATGGAATTATGCCGGAAATGTCGATTCTCCTGCCCGTCGAAGGCTGCCTTACCTGCTGTGCTTTTCCAGCACCACACATTTGGATGTCAACCAGCCTGACCTACTCGACCTTCCTGGTCACGTCAGTAAAGAGTTTTAGGAAATTCGTCAGGCATGGACTTCCACTCAAAACGCCTTGCCTACTATTCCTAATCAAACCCTGTTTTCCGAATGCATGCACATCTTATCCCTCAGAATCTTCTCAAGCAATTTACCTACCACAGATGTTAAGCTTACTGGTCTGTATTTCCCAGGCTTTATTTTTCAGTCCTTCTTGAATAAGGACACAACATTTGCTATCCGTCAGTCTACTGGGATCTCATTTGTGATAATTGATGATCAAAATTATCAGCCAGGGCCCCCGTAAATTCTTCTCTAGCCCATTGCAGTGTTCTTGGATATATCTGGTAAGGCCCATGAGATTTCTCCAACTTCAAACATTCTAGTACATCCAATACCTCCTCGATTGCGATATGGAATGTCCCCAAGACATCACCACTAATTTCCCAATTTCCAAGTATTCATGCCTTTCCCCACTGTAAACGTAGAGGAGAAATATTTCTTGAGGACATTGCCTATCTTTTATGGTACTACACATGCACGTCCACTTTGGTCATTGAAGGTTCCTATTCTCTCTCTAGTTAATGTTTTTCCTTTAATATACTTAAAGAGCCTCTTTGGATGTACCCTGATCTTCTCAGGCAAGGTTACCTCATATCCCCGATTCGTCTTCCTGATTTCCTTCATCAGTAAACTCCTGTATCTCCTGCACACCTGCAGGGATTTTCTTGATTCCAGCTGCCTGTATCTGACCCACGCCTACACATTTTGTTTTGTCAAAACCTAAACATCTCTTGTAGTTCAGGGTTCCTTATTCCTATCAACTATCCTTTCAACCCCAAGGAACATATAGACCTTAAAATCCCACTTGCTGGAGCTCCCTTTGCTTGCAAACAGACTACTCTAATCAAACCATGAAAACTCCTCTCTAAGTCCATCAAAATTAACCTTGTCCCAATTTAGAACTTGAATCTGTGGACCAATTATTTTCCCCTCTCCGTAACTATTTTAAAATTAATAGAACTATGGTCACTGGTCACAAAGTGCACATCTACTGTCACCTCACTCACCTGTCCTGACCTGTTTTTTAAGAGTAGGTCATATTTTGCCCCTTCCCGATTAGGACCATGTATATACTGCTTGACGAAAGTTTCCTGACGCACTTACTTGGTTCCATCCCATCGAATGGCTCAACGCTCTGGCAGTTCCAGTCTGTTATAAAAATTAAAACCCCTATTATGACAACCTGAATTTTCCTGCACGTCTTCCCAATCACTCTAGATATTTTTGTTCCTGTACTTCCTGTTGACTAGTTGGGGGCCTGTAGTACAACTCCATTGATGTCACCATCCCCTTCTTTTTTCTTAGTTCCACACACAAAGCCTCATTGGATGATTCACCTGTTATTTTATCTCTAATCACTGCTGTGGTACTCCCCTTAATCAGAAATGCAACCCCCTTCCCTCTTTCCACCATCTCTGTCCCTCCTAATGCACTTTACCCTGTCACATTAAGCTGTCAGTCCTATCCATCTCTCAGCCATGTTTCTGTGATAGCTACTCTATCCAGCGCCGATTACCTAAACACACCCTAAATTCATGGGCCTTACCTGTTCGTCATTTTGCATTGAAATAAGTGCAATTTAATCCGTAGACATTCCTTGCTCCCTATCGTATTCCTGCCTGATCTATCTCTTCATCGTACTATTCTAAATGCTGTATCTCCTTCCAGCCTCACATCTGCATCCCAGCTCTTCAGGATGCCACCTCCTGCCAATCTCCTTTAAACACTCCCTTGTAGCACGGGCAAAACTGACTGCGAAGATATTGGTTTCCCCCCCTCCCCACTCCAGTGCATGTGCCACCAGTCCCCCTTGAACATGTCAACTCTGACTCAGAAAAGCTCCCAATGATTTAAAAATACGAATCCCTCCCCCTGCACCAATTCTTTAGTCACATATTTATCTGCGTTATCCTCCTATTCTTACCTTCACTACCTCATGACACTGGAAGTAATCAGGAGATTACCACTGTCAAGGTCCTGGTTTTTACGTTTTTTTCCTAGCACTCAGTAATTACTCTGTAGGACCACATTCCTATGTTTACCTGTGTCATTTGTATCAATGTACACAATGACTTCTAGCAGCTCAAACACCTCTGCTCCCCGAGAACGTTCAGCAGCCACTTAGAGACATCCTGGGCTCTGGCACCTGAGAGGCCACACACCATCCTGGGTTCCCGTTTGTGTCTCCCTAACAATCGAATCTCCTATCTCGAAGACGCTGTTTATCTTTATCCTATCCCAGAGCCAGTTGCAGTGCAACCATTCTGGCTACTGCTGCTTTCCCCTGAACGGTCACTGCCTGACACCCATCCCCCATCTCCCAACATTCACAATCAGTAACCAAACTGATATACTTGTTTTCGAGTGGAATAACCACAGGGGATTCCTGCACTCTCTGCCTATTCCCTTTGCCATTCCTTGTGGTCGCACAGCTACTCTCTGCCTGGAACACGGCTGTAAGCAAGGAGCGCCTGTTGGATTAAATTTCGTTTATTTAAATGGAACAGGGCTGACAGGTAATGCTTATGAACTCAGGGCGTGGATCTTTACATGTGACTGAGATATTATAGTTTTTACACAAACATGGCTAAGGGGGGACATGGGCGTTACCACCTCACTAAAGCTCTTATCTATGAAGTTCTCAGTATCTTGGATGATCCAGAAAGCAGCCAGTTGCAGCTCCTGAACACGGTCTCTGAGGAGCTGCAGCTGGTTGCACTGCCCACATGTGTAGTCTTCAGGCACGGTTGAAATCTCCCTGAGCCCCCACATCCCGCAGGAGGAACATGCAACTGCCCTAACTGCTATCTCAACTGCTGTCAGACTAGCGTTAAAAAGACTTTACTTGAGCTTACCTGCAACTTTTGCTGTGTTGGTGTTCACTGAAGCCTCTGGAACTAAAGTATTACTACCTTCTCTGCAACTAACAGCACGTCGATAGACCACTCAACATTTAGTTTTAGAGGGAGACAATACAAACAGGAAGACAGCTAACGATCCGCATCCATGAACACCAACTAGTCACGAAACGACACGACCAGCTATCCTTTGTAGCCACACACGCAGATGACAAGCAACATGAATTCGACTGGGACAATACTACTATTATAGGACAAGCCAAACAGAGAACAGCCAGGGAATTCCTAGAGGCATGGCACTCATCCACAGATTCAATCAATAAGCATATCGACCTGGACGCAATATACTGACCACTGCAGCGGACAGCTGGAACTGAAGCGGCAGATTCAAACCACTACAAATGCCGGAGGAAAGATCACAGACGCGCTTCACACGAAGCTCCCAAGCACTGAGGATGTCACCTAGACAGGGGACAGAACGTCTGCAACACAAATTCCCAGCTCCGCGAACAGATCCACAAACAACGAGCAGCCGAGCTACAAGTCGTCTCACAAACTTTGAACATTTAAAATATTCATGTTCTGAGCAGTAATTAGACTATATAATGAAGTTGGCCTTGCAATAATTGCATTTTAAATGCTTATGATGCACTAAATAATCAGATATTCCCGAGCGTTTACAATGGGAAATAATTGGATGCTAACTTTTATTCACATTAGACACATGTGCAAAACTTTTAAGTACAGGAGGAGGCTATTGGCCACTGTGTGTGCATCAGCTCCAGAAGTGTCTCCCAAGCCCCTCTCATTTGCCAGCCCTTTTATATGCAGCCTTTTAAATTCACATTTCCAAATACATACCCAGTTATAGTCATAGAGATGTACAGCATGAAACAGACCCTTCGGTCCAATCTGTCCATGCCGACAAGTTATCCAAACCCAATCAAGTCCCACCTGCGAGCAACCAGCCCCTATCTATCCAAACCCGTTCGATTCATATACCCATCCAAATGCCTCTTAAATGTTGCAATTGCACCAGCCTCCACCTCATCTTCTGGCAGCTAATTCCATTCACGTACCACCCTCTGTGTGAAAAAGTTGTCCCTTAGGTCTCTTTTATATCATTCCCCACTCATCCTGAACCTATGTCCCCTAGTTCTGTACTCCCTCACCACAGGGAAAAGACTTTGTCTATTTATCCTATCCATGCCCCTCATAATTTTTAAAATCTCTATAAGGTTACCCTTCAGCCTCCGACAGTCCAGAGAAAATAGCCCTAGCCTGTTCAGCCTCTCCCTGTAGCTAAGATACTCCAACCATGGCAACATCCTTGTAAATCTTTTCTAAACCCTTTGAAGTTTCGCAACATCTTTCCGATAGGAAGGAGACCAGAATTGTACGCAATATTCCAACAGTGACCTCACCAATATCCTGTACGGCCGAAACATGACCTCACAACTCCTATAATCAATACTCTAGCCAATGAAGAAAAGCATGCCAAATGCCTTCTTCACTATCCTATTTACCTACGACTCCACTTTCAAGGAGCTATGAACCTCCACTCCAAGGTCTCTTTGTTCAACAACACTCCCTAGGACGTTACCATTAAGTGTACAATTCCTGCTAAGATTTGCTTTCCCAAAATGCAATACCTCGCATTTATCTGATTTAAACTCCATCTGCCACCTCACAGCCCATTGGCCCATCTGGTCCAGATCCTGATATAATCTGATGAAACCCTCTTCGCTGTCCACTACACCTCCTACTTTGGTGTCATCTGCAAACTTACTAACTGGACCTCGTTTGCTAGCATCCAAATCATTTATGTAAATGTCAAAAAATAGATGTCCCAGCATCGATCCTTGTGGCATTCCACTGGTCACAGGCCTCCAGTCTGAAAAACAACCCACCACCACCACCCTCTGTCTTCTGCCTTTGAGCCAGTTCTGTATCCAAATGGCTACTTCTCCCTGTATTCCATGAAATACATCCTTGCTAATCAGTCTACAACGGGGAACCTTGTCGATCGTCTTACTGAAGTCCATATAGATCACACCTACTGTTCTACTCTCATCAGTCTTCTTTGTTACTTCTTCAAAAAACTCAATCAAGTCCGTGAGGGATGATTTCCAACGCATAAAGCCATGTTGACTAGCCCGCATCAGTCCTTGTCTTTCCAAATACATGTACATCCTGTCCCTCAGGATTCCATCCAACAACTTTTGCCCACCACAGAGGTCTGGCTCATCCACAACTCTCCCAGGCAGTCCATTCCAAATCCTAACAACACTCTCAATAAAGAAGATTTTCCTTATCTCACTCCTGGCTCTTTTGCTGATAATCTTGAAATTAGAACTCATTAATGCTTTAACGCCAACTAACGGAAACGGAGTACTCCTGTTTTACATCTTTTCATACTTTTGTGCACCGCAATAAGTTCACATATTTGTCTGTTCTGCTCCAGGAAGTCTAAACCTTGCAAGAACTGTAACAAGCACTACTTCGGAAAAACAGGCAGAAAACTAGCTATCTGGATACATGAACAACAACTAGCCAGAAAAACAGACATAACCCACTATCACTAGTATCATTCCATACAGATGAGAAAGTACACCATTTCGACTGCATCTGCACGTCCATCGAGGACAAGCCAAACAGATACACGCACGAAAATTCCGAGAAGCATAGCATTCCAACTTGAAGGTCGAGGTGAATAGGAAATCAGGCACGGCCAGTTTAATGACCATGCCGAGAGAAGGAATCAAATCAGTCCAAAATGTGAGTTTGGATTTGGAATAAATTATTGAGGTGAGGCACAGGTTTTTCAGAGATTCATCAATAGGAATGGAGAGTGTGGGGGATGTAAGGGAGTGAGGTGTGTGAGATCAGGGAGATAGTGCACAAGAAAATGTTAAAGTGTAAAAAGGTTGGGGGGTGAATTCTGTGAGAAACAACTGGCAAAAAAAAAACACAGGAAAACCTGCTGTTTGTCAAAGTCAATACCTGGGAAAGAATGTATCATGCTTCAGAGTAATAACATTCTTATTGACAAGGGTCTGTATTATAATGGAGGAAATGCTGTATTCAAGTTATGGCTGTGACTATAATAATGGTGGGAAACAGCCAGAATAATATCAGTGCTGCTGTTGGACAGTGCTTGCACAGAGCATGTGAATTACCCTGGATGTTCCCAGAGATAGCTGGGCTGACTTTGGTTGAGTAAGTGCTGACGCTGCATGACATAATGCTGGTTTGTAATATAGCCACTTACTGAGTACAGTCAAAGGAACAAAGCAGCAACTGCCATTGCTTATTATTTCAGAATATACCAGAGTGTTCATGGCTGCCACTGCAAAGAATCCTGCAATGAAAAACAGACCGATCACGTCAGTGCCAGCAAGTGCATATCCAAAGGCTTATTAAACGTTTGTGTGGTTACCTGCCTCAACCAACCTCCTAGACATCGCATTCCAGATTCATACTCCCCTCTCAGTTTGAAAGACATTCCACAAATCCTCTCTCAATCCCCTCCCTTTCTCTTTAAAAGTGTGTCCCTTTGTTTTTGATTCTTTGACTAAGAAAAAAAAATCTGTTGTCTGTTCATCCTCTCCATACCCCTTATGCTCTTGTACACCTGTACCAGGTTCCCTCCTCAACCTTCCCTGCTGCAAAGAAAAACCGAGCAAATTTAGCCCTCCTCTTACATACACACTTTTGAGTACTCACTTGTCTTGTTACTTCTGACTTGCATCTTCCCAATTTATCGGTGTTAAATTTCATCAGCCATTGATCTGGCTATCTGAATAATCTGTTTCTATCCTCCTATAGCCTAACACCTTCCTCCTGACTGTGATCCACCCAGGTCATCTTTTTGTCATCCATAACACTGCTCCCCACTTTCCACATTCTCACAATCGTCATTTCTGAATATCACAAACAAACCGTGATTTCCTTCCTGTTCTCCAAATGTTATTAAGAGGATGATTTGACTATTCCAGTCTCTTGCTTTTCCTATTTTGGTGAATTTATGAGTGATGTAGTTAACACATTTTACGAGGGAGCCACAAATAGCATTTTCGACACAGAGTTGAATTCACCTTTTACACTCTGCCCCTCTGCATGTTTTATTTAGAAACATTGTAAATCATTTAGGAAAAACTAGGGTTTGGCACCTTGCAGTGGGATGTTAGCATTGTGTGTGGAACTGTTCTTTGTAACATTCCCTGCAATTGCTAGAGCTGAAGAAATTTTTTAATCTGCAGGATGAACATGCACTCGTTCATTGTTTGTTTAAATCAGCGAGTGTGATGGGCATAAATATTCAAATAAATACTATGTTATGGGCAAACTGCAGTAGATCAAATCATATTCTCATATCCACCATGAATTGGAAGCAAACATATACTGCAAATAAAATCAAAAATATTGAAACACCACCGTAGGGGACAAAGAAAAATGTCGTCTGCACTTGATGGAGATATAGAAATATATAGTACATGTCCAACCTGAACAAGAATCAAGCGATAGAAGAGAAAGTACAAGGAATCCATCCAAATTTTGAATGGAAACCAGATCCTGATTTTCTTGTACAGTGATGTTTTCTCATCCAATCTCACTTCCTCAAAAACAAGCTTTTCCCTGTCAGTAAAACTTCATCTGCCGTTCTTCCTCCTCCGTCCTACTCTTTTCTTACACTCCTACTCCCCTTGCACTACCCCTTCTGCTGCTACACACTCTTCCACTGACGATCTCCCTTCACACACTTCCTCTGCCACTCCCACTGTAAGTTACACCAATTCCCCAGTTAGTCCCACTTTCTCTGGCCATCCCTTCCCATTTTTGCTTTCCAACTGGGATAATGGGAGCCGCTAACATCTGTGCTGTTATTTGTCATCAGTCAATGATGAGATTGAGATGATCAATGTCGAATAGGAACAGACAATAGTGCGTTTCTGTCATTGTCTGATGCACCGTGAACAGACTGGTTTTGTTCCTCATGGTACAAGAGTGGAGTGTCGTTCTGTCTCTCTGTCACAACATTTAACCAAACAGCCTCATCACAAATAGGACAAACCTCTCCTCAGAATGAGAAATCCATGCATCAGTTTTCCCTTAAAAATTGTGAGTAGAGTGAGTACATTGTTCAAATAGGCCATGCACTACGTTTTGTTCTTTATTCACTTCATTGATTTTCCAATGTCAGTTGAGGTGAGGTCAGAGTAACTTGCGTTGCATCAAAGTAGTATTTGACTCATATGACATCAGGGATCCTGAGTAAATTGTGGTCAATGGGAATCGCAGGAAATTCTGCACTGGTAGTTTCCTCACTGAACAAAGACACTTTCCCCAGAGCTATTGGGAATGAGAAATAAACTCTGCCCTTGCTCGTGCATTCATAAACATGGATAAATTTGTCCTGTTAATAACATCAAGATATATTATGTTTTCAGATTGGTCTAAAGTCTACAAAAAGTAAGACCTTGCTGCTTGAGTGTCACTACAGTGAAATCAGGATATTACAATAAGATTATCTTCGCAATTATTTTCAATCAGTTACTTTCTGAGACTGATCATATGATATCAGTGCCACTGAGATCAACATTTTCTCAGTCCAGCAGCAACGCATCATTTTGTTTTAAGGCTTTACCACTCCACAATTTTAATTTATTGACCGGCTTATTCGTTGTACTAACCAGATGTACGTGGAGATGCCCTTGAACCTCTGGAAACTTCCTCCACTCCCATACCCTGCCCTCTGACTCCATGCCCTCCCCCAACTCCACCTCCTGTCTTTTATTCACCATCCATCCCTCCTGAATTTCCACTCTCTGATGCTGAATGTTCTGTACTTAGCAAATATCTGAACGTTACCTCTTTGTGCCCCCACTTTAAAGAATTTTAGGCATGACATTAAGTTGAGCTTTTCCGCTGATTTCGACTCAGTGCGCATTTCTTTTGGAAAGATTCCTTTCCCTGTCCCATATATCTCGTTACCCAACTGCAACACTCTCCCTCCACCTGGACCCCTCGCTCTGGCCTTTACCTGAACTAAATCGGTCCATTGAGAAATCTCCACAGGACATTGGTTGTCTTAATTTCTCTGCACTCCCCTCGCCAAATCCAACCTGTCACTTTCCGAACAGTCTACACTCCATGTGCTCAGATCCAAACCTGACTGTGTTACTCAGCCTGTCCCGATAAGTGTGGGGGGCTGATTTCGAAATTGCAGAGGTTGAATGCCCACTCTCAGAAACCTCCTCTAATCTCCCCCTGCAATATGACCCTACCACGGCACATCATGGCATTGTATCAACTATGATAACTGACCATATTTCATCTGGACATTCCTGTCCCACTCACCCCTACCCCTAACTACTCCAAATTTGATGGTCCTCTGATAGCAGTGCTTGCTTCTATCTCCCGCAGAAATTCACAAACAGAACTACCGGGGCAGACCCATTGCTTCAGCCTGCTCCTGCCACAGAGAGGAAGAGCATGGGTACACACGTGTGCCACAGGTATGCCTGTTTCTATTTGGTGTATATTGACCATTCCCTGTTCCAGTTCTATTTCAGCACCCATCCACAACTCTTTGTCCGATACATAGATGATATCATCGCTGCTGCGTCTCTATCTTGTCCGGAATCGGAAAAGTTCACAGATTTCACTTGCAATTTGATCCCCTCCATCACTTTCATCTGGTCTATCTCTGACTCCTTTCTTCCTTTCCTCAACATCTCTGCTTCCATTTCTCGGGATAGACAAGCCACTGATATCCAGTATTATCCCACCGACTCCCACACCTTCCTGTAGTATACATCTTCACACCAAGTTTCCTGAGTAGACTCAATTCCATTCCCCCAGTTCCTCCGTCTCCACCGCATTGCTTCTGATGATATTAAATACAACAAGGAGGCCTTTGAAATGTCCACCTTGTTCCTCAGTCAAGGGAATCCCCATCATTGTTGTCAACAGGGTCCTCAATCGAGTCTGACCTATCTCCTGCACTTCAAGCTTTTCCCTCCCCTTCCCTCTAGCAATGGAGTTTCCCTTGTCCTTACCTACTATCCCAGCAGCATTCACATGCAGAGGATCATCAGGCCGCATTTCCCCCACCTCCAGCGAGATGTCCCCACCTGCACATATTCACCTCTCCTCCGTTGTCCACCTTCTAGAGGGATCATTCCCTCCAGGACACAATGGTCTACTCTTTATTCATTCTCAACACAGGTCCACTTCACTTCCCCTGCCGAAGGTGTAACATTTTCCGATTTACCTCCCTCTTCATCAGTATCCAAGGGCCCAACTATGCCCTCCAGGTGAAGCTGCACCTTACCAACATTTCCCAGGATCCGGTCTACGACATGCGCTGCTCACAATGTGGTCACCTCTACATCGGTGAAATGAAGAGTAGACTGGGTGACCGCTTCACAGAACATCCAAGTTGTACCGCTGCAAATGACTCTGAGCTTTCAATTGCCTGACAGTTTAACAGCCCATTCTGTTCCCTGGCCAATATCGCTGTGTCAGGCTTGCTGCAGTGTTCCAGGCAAGTTCAGCACAAGCTGGAAAAACACTTAATTTTCCATGTGCGGACTCTGCAGCCCTTTAGACTCATAATCAAGTTCAATAATTTTCGAGCCTGAACTCCCCTATGTCCTAGCCCCCTCCCCATACACCAGGCCGAGATGTCATATAGCCTTCCATTACTCACACTCTATTGTTAGCTACTAACAGTCTCCATTAAGAGCTATCCAGTCTCTTCTACATATAAACCAACATTTTCCGTGTTACCATCAGTTCTGAGGAAGGGGCACTGGACCTGAAACGTTAACTCTGATTTCTTTGCATAGATTCTGCCAGACCTGCTGAGCATTTACAGCAACTCCTGTTTTGTTTCAGCGTTTTCATCGCAAGTTCTCACAATGCAATATGTCATCGATATTTAGAGCCCTGTCAAAAATAGGAACTTTGTAATTTCTCATTTAATGTCCATAACAAATTATTCGAGATTCAACTGAGATAACAGCTTTGCTGCTATCATTCAGATCAGACACTTTGTTACCGTTCAGAAAGAAGAAAGAAATCAAAAGAGCTGGAGTAAAACTCAGTAGATCTGGCAACATCTGAGCAGAGATGCAAAAAAAAAACCTTTGATTCCAACATGAGTTTTCAGAACAGTGTTACATCATATGACATATGTTAATTCTGTTGCTCTCTGCAGATACTTCCTCATCTTTTTCGTTTCTCCAGCATTTTCTGTTTGTTTTTCATGTTTCCATTATTTCTTTATTTCATGTTTCTTGACAGGTCTACATGTTGACCTTGGTAATATTTGGACAATGTGGTCCTTTCTTGTATCTATTACAGTTGTGTGTATGTGACACCTGAATTACACCCGAAATATGTTTCTTCTTTAAGATAGAAAGTACAAACACGTTCTGAACATCTTGTAAATTTCTGGAAATCTCTGGAAATCTATTTTGCTTAAAAATGCATTTTAGATGCAGCTGAACTTCATGAAGTAATAGGGATAATTTTTGATGATGGAACACTCTGTGTCCTTCATTGAACTAGCTTGTCTCCCCAATCTCCAATAGCTTTCAATGCATAACGTAGAATTATTACAGCAAAGGTGGTGAAAACTCAGCCCATTGACTCTTCCAGTTTGGAATGGGCGAATATTTCTACTATTATTCACCTGTATTGTCCCCGTAGCCCTGCACATTTTTTATTAGCATCTGCTTTTAATTGTAAGCATCCTGCCAGATATGAACAATATGATCAATCTCAAACAAAAACAGACTTTGGAGGGAAAGCTCAGCAGGTCTGGCTGTATCTGTGAAGAAACATCCAAGTTAATGCTTCAGGTGCGGTGACCCTATTCAATCTGTATTCCCAATGATTAAGTGGTGTGTATATAAAATATAGTTCATTTTATCATATTTAAAGTGATCCTGTTCAGTTCACATTGTCATTCAGCATTGCATCTCTCAAACGTTGGCTCGTTCCTTGTTGTGAACTATATTCAATTCTATCTGACGTTGAGAGTGATGATGACTGGGGAATATCATTGTACTCCCCATGCAGTCTCCTCAGCCACTGCCCCCATTCCACCCTATCTCCTAGCTAAACCTGACTCATTAATTCTTAAGTCTTAATGAATGCGTCCACTTTTGGTTTTCGACTGAGGGGGAAAAGCGTAAAAAATTACTGTTTTACAGCAAATAAAACTGCATTAAGATGTTTGTCAATTTGTATAAATTAATTACTGAAGCAGATTATGAATGGAAGGTCCAACGTTTCTTTATTAGAGCAGGGAGAGAAACATTCAGAGAAGTCCACACTTCCTGTCTATGTGCAGAGCAACTGTGCCCAGTGACAGTGTGTTGGCTGGTTTGTTCCCGTGGAGGAGAGATCAGCACAGTAACAACATCCTGACTATGTTTCTTTTCTTAGTGGAGGGGCGGAAATTTGGGGTAAGATGGTTACAGCATTGCAAATGTACAACAGAATAGAGTCATCTAGCCTGCGATAAGAAAACATCCATCATTCTCCGTCACCACTGACTTCACGAAAGGAATAGGTGATGGGAGATGCGACCAATAGCCAGCGATGTCAGCATCCAGTCCAGTCCAGTTATATTGTGAACTGAATGTGCTGTATTGAAACTAGAACTGTTTGCTCAGGGACTGTGATTGATGTCAGTCTCCATGCATTGTAACTGTGTCACTGGAGGGTTTCCCTCTCCTATTGGTGAGGGGCTTTACTCAGTGCGCTATCCCAGTGTAGGAGCAGATGCACCAGCTCCAACAATAACAAAGATCAGCTGCTGCACAGCCGTGGAGAGGACAGATCTGAATCTGAGAATAATGGACTGGATAATTACACCAATGGAGAGGAGGCTTCCCTTGGGTCTTTTCAACATTTCCCTCTATTGGGAATTTCTACTATATCGGTTATTAGTGGTGCTGTTTATTATTTTGAGCGGAGTGGAGGGTGTGTTACTAACCTACTTTCGCTATTGTTGGTGTTCTCTACCTCTGTCCATTCATTAATCCCATAAACAATTTTGAATTTCATTGCGATTTCTGTTATCTATATTTGTTAAAGAAATAAACAATTATCTTCAATTCAAATTGCTGTCTCCATTCATCTGAATTGCAGACCACTCTCTTACAAACATCTGAGAACAAAACTATGGACAACCTCGAGATCCCGTTTTGCACTGAACTGAATTATGTCTCGTGATCTCTCTGTCACGAACCCTGTCCACGACCAGCTCATAATATACCCAATCTCCATCTCTGTGTCAGTGCTGTGGCTGAACAAACCATTGTCTGCACGTTGGTAAAATTCGGACTTTATTTTTCAAGCTCTCTTCTGGCCACTTTTCCATTTACAAGTATTTCAATCACAAAATTGGTCTTGTCTCGGACGTTACTTCATGATTAGGGCAATGTATCAGAGTAGGAATGTCGCTGGATATAATTCAGGAGCAAAGCTTAGTAAACGAAAGACATTGGTTCAAGCGATTTATTTCAAGTCCTACCACAGCTGATGGCAGAACATAAATAAAATCGATAAGAATTGGAATAAAAGTGAATTTCACGAAAATCAACCAAAAACCCACATTTTGTCTGAAAATCTTGCTGTTTCACTGATGACCTTCGGTAAAGAAATCTAATGTTACTACCCGGTCTGGGTAGTATGACTTCAGACCCATATCAATGTGCTTGCTTTTATATTAGCTTGTGGAATGGCCTCACAGTCAGGGCAATTAGTGATGATTAACAAATGCTGCCCTGGCAGAGATGCCGACTTCCCATGGAATAACAAATTTAAAGATTAAACCAAACAAAAGAAGATGCTGGAGATTTCAAAATGCATAAGAAATGCAAAGAAGCGAACAGAAAGTGCTGGGGAGCTTTTCTGAACGGAAAACAGTTGGAAAATAGTGTGAATAATGCTGGTTACAGGGAAGTCTGCTTCGAAGGGGAGGAGGAGTGAGTTAAATCGACAGAGAAAGAAAGAGATAGAAGAAAAAGAACAAACAAATGGAATGATAATCAGCTGGGATGGAAATAAAATGTGAGATTCATCTCATTTCTTTTTAACTTTTCCCATCTCCCTGAATATCATGCCCATGCTGGTGCATGTATACCCCGCTTTTCAAAAATTCGCTTTTTGCCACTTCAGTTTCCAAAAAAAACTGAAGAGGATTTTCACTTTTACCTAAAAAGATTATTTTTTTTCCCACATAAATTAAAGCTACTTCGCTTTATGCCATATCAGCTTATGAAAGGTTTTGTAGGAACACTCTATTTTCAGATACCGAGGGAAACCTATATATATCTAAGATTACGTTTAAAGCGATTTGATCCGACTTGTATGTCTTCGCTGAGCGTCGTCAACTTCTTAAATTTATTAATGTGAAATAGGTATCGATGGCTGGGCCAGCATTAGTTCACTCATTTGCTTGCCCTTGAAAAGACCTTGAGCCTCAATGGCACTTACACAGAGTGAGGCACTCAAGGTCACAGCTGCACAGGAGGTGTGCAAAGCAAGATCGCCTTTCGCAAAATTAATATTATTTGAAAAGTTAGAGATTTCAATTCGTCAGTGTAATTAAGGTAAGGAAGAAGGTGTTCCTGAGCATGCTGGTCCATGTTTCAAGCCTCTGTATCTTCTCCCGTTTGGAAGAGGTTGTAGGAGATCATTACCGGTTTTGGAGAGATATTTGATGTTGCCAGCCTTTCGCTCACAATGAGAAATATAAATGGATGGAAGGTTGTCTTCCATGAATGTCTGGGCTGTGCACACAACCGTCTGTAGTTTCTTATGTTCCTGGGAAGAGCTGTTACCGTCACACTATATGCACATGAATAGAATGCTTTCAGTTGCCAGTATACAGAGCACTGAGAGAAGGCAGTTCCAAAATATTTAGATGTAGCAAGTGGCTATTACATGGATATCCAAGTTCTGGTTGCTGCTTTGACAACAATTGAAATTTAATCAATATTGCCAACATCCAACCAAAGAGCCATCATATGCTTCAAAAGAATAGAGAAGTCATCACCATCACAACGAGGTAGAACTAGACAGACACGTATAAAGAGAGAGAGAAACAGAATGGCAGTCAGTAAAACAGAGAAATGAAACAAAACAAGAAACAAACAGTCACATGGTCAGGGAGAAGGGGAGATAGTAAGTTTAGGGAAAGTAACAGAAGACAGAGAAAAGAAAAAAAATACAAGGAAACAGACAGTGTGAGAGAAATAGTGAGACACAAAGTACACAGTGAGCTGGGGATGGGGAATGGGAGTTGCTGGGGTGAGGACCAGAGAGAGCTCGGAGTGAGCTGGGGGAGGGAGATGAGGATTTACTTTGACCTATGCCATGGTTTGCAGGGTTGATCATAGTAAGCAAGGATATACAGAACAATGGCTGTAAAACATGTCTGAGAGGCATGTAGGTTACGCTGCACAGGGCGTGCGCGAGGCGAGATCAACATGAACAAGATCAGTATTATCTGAGATTAGAGAGTACATTCATCAGTCTAATAACAGTCAGGAAGAAACTTTTAATGAAGCAGCTGCTCAGTGTTTTCAAGATTCCATATCTTTTAGCCTGATAGAAGAGGTTGTGGGAGACCATTACTGGAGTGTGATGGGTCTTCGATAATGTTAGAACAAAACATTCCAGCACAGAAACAGGCCATTCGGTGGCCAGGCCTGCGCCGATCCAAATCCTCTATCTAAATCTGTCACCTATTTTCTAACGATCTGTATCCCTTTGCTCCCTGCCCATTCATGTATCTTTCCAGAAACATCTTAAATGGAACCACTGGTCACAGTTCTCATTTTGAGAAACTCCCTCCCCCGACTATTCTCTGCCTCCTGTTGCCCCAGCCAGTTCTTTCTCCACGTAGCTAGCGCACCCATGTGACGTTCACTTTCTCCATAACCCGACCGTGGGGAAACATACCAAACGCCTTCCTGAGGTCCATGTACATTACATCTACAGTATCTCCCTCATCAATAAACTTTGTCACTTACTCAAAGAATTCTATTGAATTGTTAAGACATGACCTTTCCCTGCACAAAACCATGTTGCTCATCACTGATAAGACTATTTCATCCAAATGAGAGTGGATCCTATCCCTCAGTATCTTCTCTAGCAGACTTCCCTATCCCTGACATCAGTCTCACCACTCTATAATTGACTGGATTGCCCTACTTCTTTCTTAAACAAGGAATTAACAATTTTCAAGTCGTCCGGGACCTCAGCCGTGTTCAAGGATGCTGAAAAGATATCTGTTAATGCCCCAGCTATTTCCTGTCTCCCTTCCCTCAGTAATCTGGGGTAGATGTTGACAGCCTTTCTGCGGCAATGAGCATGCAAATGGAATCAATGGTTGGTATGTTAGAGTCCTTGTTGGTCAGAGATGTGCACCCAACCTTCTGTAGTTTCTCACGATCCTGAGTTGAGCAGTTGCTGTACCAGGCTTTATGCACTGGGACAGTACGCTCTCAATGGTGCATCTGTAGAAGTAGCATATGCTAAATTTCCTTTATCACCTCAGGAAGGAGAGGCATTGTTGAACCGTTCCGACCGTCGGACCTATGTGAGAAGTTCAGGACAGGTTGTGAGTTATCATAACTCCGACGCACTTGATGCACTGCACTCCCTCAAACGGTTGATGTAGATAGGTTTATGTCCATCCCTTTCTTCTAAAAGTCAGTGATGAGTTATTTATGTTTGCCGGATTAGAGAGAGAGGTCATTATCAATACACCATGCCACCAAGCTCTCTATCGCCTTTCTACATTCTGACGTGTTGTTGTTTAATATCCGTACTGCTATAGTGATGTCATCAGCGAACTTGTAGCTGGCGTTGGTTGGAATTTGGAATCTCAGCCGTGGCTGTACAGGGAGTACGTAGGGTCTGAGGACACGGCCGTGGGTGTACACGGAGGACATTAGGGGGCTGAGGAACACCGTGGTGAGCAGGGAATAGTAGGGGTTGAGGACACAGCTGTGCTTGTATAGGGAGGACATTAGGGGGCTGAAGGCACAGCCGTGGAAATACAAG